>NC_052501.1:42860525-43093242 GCF_016617805.1 Bactrocera tryoni
AAGGTCCGTATCCAGCTCTTAAGTAATTGCTCAAGAAAAAAAATAAATTATTTCTTCAAGTAATTTTACGCATTGTGAATGATCCATTGTGAATGATCCACATTAGAAGAGCAAAAGAGAATAAACACACTTTGTGCGTAATATGTATGTGTGTATGTGTATGATAACATAAATATTTTCATTGAGATTTAAGGAATGTGGATGAAGATTGGTAGGTTTTATACATAATTTCAAAATGAACTATATTTCATAATGATTTTAACTAATTTAGAATGAATTTAATGATTACTTTTAATTTCCTTCAAGAAACAATTGTTGATTTAATGTTTCTTCGCAAAACCAGGTTTGCCATATTCGCATTTTATTGAAAAAAGTATTAAAAATTAGTAGTAGATTTCTTTAGAGCTGCAAACTAGCACAAGTAAATTTATCGCAGGAAAGTTTCTTGACCGTTTCTTAAGCGTTTTTTTATATGAAGTTTTTAGATTTCTTCAGAGCTGGATACTAAGCTTTACAGAGGAATGTCCACAAAACGAGAAAAGTGGAAGAAGTTAAGCAAAAAATAAAAATGCCATGTCACATATGCGTGATAGTTTTTTTAAGAAGAAAAATTGGAAGAATTATATTAGAGATAAAGAGATATCCAACTCATCTCCCTTTGAAAGTGAGAGAGCAATTTCTAAACGTTAAAACCTCCTGAACTCGATCAACTGTCAAAGCTCAGAAGGTTTTGACGTTTAGCAATTGGAAACGAGCAATGGCGAGATTGAAATCTTACCAGAAAAATATATGTATAAACAGAGGGATTTGTTATATCGTTCAACACTACTAATAAAAAATGTATAACAGTGAAAATTAAATAAATTTGTGAAATTTAAATATATTTGATGAAACGTTTTGTAATGTGAAGCGTCATAGTATTAATTTTCAATGGAAAATTATTAAAAACAATTATTGATTGAGAGCTAACAAGCTTAAATCCTCTTATTGGGTATTGTAAGGTCAAAAGTCGGCTGTTTTAACATACCAAAAAAAGAATTTAAATAGTTTCTCCATTTATTAAACGAAATATATGTATATAGTACTTTTTAATCATTATAAATGTTGGTTCTTTTAATTTAAATGTCTAAAAGTAATTATTTTGTCCGATCTGGCCATAACAAAAAATGATATAAAAAACGCGAATTTTGAGGCGCTCTCTTACTGGAATAAGTTTATCCCTGATTATATTTTTTCACACAAATGTGGAATTTATGATATGCGAAAGTTAAGGCAAAAAAGTGGTTTTCTTACCTTCTTAACAATTTTTGCATATTTCGCTTACGAATTTGTTTAATGTTCTCGAGAATGTCAACTCTGGTTCCGGTTACTTTGAATTACATAATTGATGGAATAGGGGTACAGAAAATCATTTCTTCGAGGATGTTTTCAAATGGGGAAAAAATCGCATATAAAATGGCTTGGTTTTAAATATTTTCGTTATCCAAATTTAAATCTTATCACATTTTGCTTGCCGAACTGAATTGATGCCACTCGTGCCATGCAATGGTAATTATAGCGCAATAGCACAATAATAACGGTTTGCATTGAGCTATATGTTTAGTGCGTGATTCAAGTATTTGATTATTGAATGTCAAAATCAGCAAAATAACACGCGCCGTAACAAAAACTAAGCAAAGACTAGTAAATTAAAGGCCATTGAGAAAAGAAAGGTATTTTTTTTTTCTTTTACGCGCTCAACAAGCTTTTATGCAAACAAATTGCATAAAGTTCAGGTGGCAGCGCCACTCCACAAGTCACTGTGACATAAACACACATTTTTGGGCAGCGACTAAATAAATATGATTCAATAAAGATTAATAATAAAATGTATGATTTAGCCCACCATAAATACTACTATAAAGTCATCATTAGCGCTTAGCAAAATTGTCGGGATTATCGGCAACCATTACAACGCCTCTGCACATATGGCGCGAGGTGGCCGGCGGCTCCGGCCGTTTGCGTGCGCTGAAAACACGTTGTAAAGCACTTAACACTTCGGATGATCAATCGATCGATCGTTCACTCGATCAGCAGTGCGCCGAAATCGCAACAAAAACGAAATCAAAGAAATAAATAACGGAAAATAATTGAAATTTCACAAGCAGTCGAAATGGGCCTGAACGCTGGCTCAAAAGCCAAGCCGACTTTAAAGGAAACGAACTGGCGAAATGCCACAAATAATTGTGCTGATCACAATCGCTAGTCAATGCTCGCAAATTAAACAAAACCGATGATTAAGGGGAAAATAAACCAAAGAGGTGTAAAAAAGAGGGGTTGTAGTATGTTTTTAGATTTTCCTCATGATGTGCAACGATGTCCTCCTACAGATCATCTTTTTATTCTTACTTGGCTTTATAAGCGGCCATACAACTTTACTAAGCCCACCATAGCCACTGTTATTTCTTTCTGTTAATCCCAAGGCTTGAGGGCAGGTAAAAGTAACGACTATCCCGAAACCCGGAAAGAGCTCTCACATTAGGGGAGATATACACTGTTCTGCACGCCGTTGTATCACGGCTGGAGGGAGCAGTTATGCATAAGGAATATTTGGGCTTCTTCCTTGCTGTTGAGAAGAGGGTGAGAAGGTATTGGTTGTCTTATATTGTTGTAAAGGAGCTATTGGGATGCTGTGTAAAGTTGTGTTTTGGCTATGTGAAACCGTAGTGTTCCACGAGCGGACCTCATTAGCATCAGTGATGTTATACGTTCAACACCAACGATGCCACTTAATGCCATTACACAGATGCCATCAGCGGACATAGCTTCGGAAACTGTAAAGCTTATGGGCGAGCTAGAAAGAGCACCTCATATCCCATTAGGATGGGATCAAGATGATGTTCGCCTGTCTTCGCGCACTCAGGCGCGGGTTCCATGGGCATCGCGCGGGCTCAGTAAACGTTGGACAGCAACCAGCACTTGTGAAGTTGCGAAAGCCTTTTGTCTCAGAATAGAACGCTAAAGGTCCATGAAACTACCAGCGCTTAGCAAGGTTCACACGACCGCAATGATAGATGTCCTAACGGATATTGCCTCCGCGGTGAGGCTAAATATTTTGATAGACGTAGCTTGTCAAAGAGGAGGAAGATAAAGTCAAAACATCTATACACTTTTTCCTTTATTATTTTAGGCCAGAAAGTCTTTATCATTGAGACATTTGGTTAACAAAGATTCTTAATAATTAATAACGAACTTTTTCGAAACTGTCAAAGATTTTAGAATACTGATGCATACGTTCATACTCCCATTTTAGCATTTTTACCAATTCGCTCTTTACTTTTACCTACAATACAACAAAAAAGCGAAAAACTCGTCAAGAGTAGTCGCGCCGTTATTACCATTTAAGAGTAGCTAACTTCATAACGTATAAAGCAAGTCTGTCTCTTGGCTAAAACTTTAACTTAACGAGTACACAACTGAAAATAACAACAAAGCGGTAAGTCAAAGCGCGGCAAACATATATGTACGTAAGCCGTGTCTACGTATGGTACAAGTTCATGAAAAAAGTTTATATACAAGCATGCCTGTACATTGGCATATAAAAATTCACACACACATGTATACACCCTTATACATATGTGGTCTCTGCGCATGCATCTGTCGCTATTCATGTCGCCGTGTTGGCTTGTCTGCATCCCAATTTGTTTGTTAAAATGTCTGGACCAGTTACCTCATTGACTATCATATTCATATAGTGTGTATGCACTGTACCTGGTTGTTTTTGTTGTGGTTTATTTAGCGTTCACTTCCTTAATTTGAAATTGCACACATTCCGAATGATTTATTTTTGGTTATTTGAAAATCTCGCGGCTTGCATTTTTGGTTCAGTTTTCGTCAAATTTCGTATGCTTTCATGTTACGTACAACATGTATGTATGATATAAAGACATACGTACAGTGTGCTTTTACAGCTATGAGTGCATATTTTTAAAACACTAACATGGTTTCCTATGGTCTGCGTCGCTGATATATTTTGGGGATATTTTTCAAATGAAGTGGAAATTACAATGTTGAGTCAGGTTAGATTAGGTTATACTGTCACGCCATACAAAGACCTATTGGTCCTTAGTAGTAAAGTTGAGTTAAACTCTTATAAGTAAATCAATGAAAGTTTAAGTTATGTTAAGTTACGTTAAGTTAAATAAAATATATTTATGTTAAACTTTGTTCATCCGTTATCAATGAAAGTTAAAGTTATGTTAAGTTTCGTTAAGTTAAGAAAATAAGCTTTTGCTAAGTTACGTTAAGTAAGTTAAAGAACCAGTTGTAAGCAATATTTTAATTAATTTATGTTAAATTATGTTCATCTGTATCAATGGAAGTTTAAGTTATTTTAAGTTACGTTAAGTTAAGAAAATAAGTTTTCGTTAAGTTGCGTTAAGTAAGTTTTAAGGGGCTATATCAGTCCGACAATTTCAAAAAAAAAAAAATTTTTTATTTGCTTTTCCGATAGCTTATATTCCATAAATATCCTGTGAAATCGGGAAGGTCGTATCTTGAATAGTTTTGGGATGGCAGCGTTCTAAAGAGCGACCGCTCGGAGGTGCAAATATATATAAGTGAAACTTTTTTTTCTCGAAACGACATTTTTCAAAATTGCTGACATCATAACTCAGCGTAAAATTGACCGATCGTGTTCAAATTAAAACTATACAATGACCTACGATCTTTTTTAATGGGTGAAATTTGTCAAATTTGCATTAAAAAAAACAACAATTTTTTACCTGAAAAAAAAACAAACATTTTTTTTTTCAAAATTACGCCATTTTGTTAATTATTGATATTTTTCAAAGATCGTATGTCATTGTATAGGAAATATTTTAAGTTTAATAAGCATTCAAAATTCGTTTGTTTTAGCAACTCATTCGGCCGGAATCATGCCATCAGTTGAGGCACTTTTTTTCTTGGCACCTGCGAAGACAGCCCATAACTCCGTTATGTTTCAACATTTTTGTAAAAAAAAATCATAAAATATAGCTGAAAATGTAGTATGTATCTTATTACGTTCAAAGAAGTTCGAAATATTCAATCGCGTACTTTCTCTTATAAAAATTCACGAAAATCGCCTAATTTTTTATGCGTCACACTGGTATAGCCCCTTAAGTAAAGTTAATTTAATTACTGTATGTTAAATTATTTTCATCATGTATCAATGAAAATTTAAGTGAAGTTAAGTTACGTTAAGTTAAGAAAATAAGTCTTTTAAAGTTCCGTTAAGTAAGTTAAAGAAAGTTTGGTTAGTTTTAAGTAAAGTTAATTTAATTAATTTATGTTAAATTATGTTCATCATGTATCAATAAAAGTTTAAGTTAAGTTAAGTTACGTCAAGTATGTTCAAGTAAATTATGTTAGTTGCATGTAAAGTTAATGGAATTAAGTGATTTTAAATTGTTTTAAGTTCTGTTAAGATAAGGTACGATCAGTTAAGTTGAGCTATGCTAAGTTCATTTTTGTTTGATTATGTTGTTTGAAACTTATTAAGTTTCTGTATTTAAAATTAGCCATCTTTCGATATTAATAAAAAGAATATATTAAATATATCAGGTTTTAAGTCCTTGCAAAAAGAAAGGCTCACTTTGGGATTATCGCAGAAAACAAGTTTTCCAAAACCGTCGAAAAAATCAAAAAAAAAAAAAAAAACTGAATGCAATCCAATCCAGGTACGAAACAAAGAAATACAATATATTGGAGATATCATTCGTCACATATCATAATGCTATTGTTTATGAAAAATCGTATAAGGTCTTATTTCTTCATTTTAAACTGAATTTGGTTAGTCCCCTAAAGTACTGCTACAGATTTAATTTAATGGCCAACACTCCCTTTAATAGGCCTTAAGCTGACCACCTACGTGCATTCCTACTATGTGCCAATATACCTTGTAAAATAAATTATGGAATTCCAAACGGCGTACAAATTTGACAATTATTTATGGATTGTGATGAATTATTAAGTAGTTATACACAAACATCTACTGAATCTATCTATGTATGTGCGTTACACTCGTCAACATGTTTTCCGAATTTTGAAGTTTCGGTTGGCATGTTTTTATACCTCCCAATCATGTGGGAAATAATACAAAGTTAATATATTTATATAATATAACTAATAAGCAACCGAACATTTTATACTCTTGCAACTTGCAATAATTAACCAGGCAAATATTTTAAGGTGTAAAACCAATCATATAGAGTAAAGTCAGCTGGATGTTCGAAAATCCTGATATTACTTAGTTATATGGGCGCTAGGCCCAGTTTTCGCTCAAATTTATCTATTTTAGGCACAAAGATACGCTATTATGAGTAAAATACACTTTCTCATTTTCGTTGAGATAGCTCACTTATTGGCCGATTTATGCGGTACAAAGTCACCCGTTGTCCGTTGGCCACGGCGAATATCGCATTCGATGGAACGATGAGCTGTATGAGATATACGACGTCATTGACATAGTTCAACGAATTAAAAGACATGTTGTCGTGTCATGTTGTCCGAATGGACGAAAACACTCCAGCTCTGAAAGTATTCGGCGCAGTACCCGCCGGGGGAAGCAGAGGAAGAGGAAGACCTCCACTACGTTGGAAGGACCAGGTGGAGAAGGACCTGGCTACGCTTGGAATATCCAATTGGCGCCACGTAGCGAAAAGGATAAACGACTGGCGCGCTGTTGTTAACTCGGCTATAATCGCGTAAGCGGTGTCTACGCCAGTAAAGAAGAAGAAGATATATTAAGTATTGGACCGATTCAACCCATATCATATATGTATGTGTGTATCTTATAAATGCATATATTTGTATGTGTTTATTTATGTACGTTTTGTATTGTCTCTGCCTTATCTAATAATGGGTTGTCAAAAAAGTCTTGCGGTATTTTCGCTAGTTGGCGCTGAAAGCGCGTAGTTCTAGTTTTATTCGTCGCATCGAGTCATGCTATACCTTTTTGGAAAGCTCATTTCACGCGCTAATACGATTGATTGTCGTTTCTTTTAAGTCGTTCGTGAGTTATAGCGTCGCAAACATGGAGCAAAATAAAGAGAAAATACGGCATATTTTACAGTACTACTACGATAAAGGCAAAAATGAATCTCAAGCCGCCAATAAAATTTGTGCAGTTTATGGACCCGATACAGTTTCCATTTCCACCGCACAACGATGGTTTCAACGTTTTCGTTCTGGTGTATAGGTGGTCGAAGATGCGCCACGCCCCGGAAGGCCTGTCGTCGAAAATTGCGATAAATTCGCTGAATTGGTCGAAAGAGACCGGCATAGTAGCAGCCGTAGCATCGGTCAAGAGCTGGCCATGAGTCATCAAAAATTCATTTCTATTTCAATAAAAAAAAAAGTCAATAAAAATACCGCAAATTTTTTGACAAACCATGTTATGTTTATTACAATAGTTAGAATTATATATTTAACATTTGTAAAGAATATAAAAGTCCTTTGGTAGCATCGAACATTTTGAATTTTGAACCCTCAATGTGATATAAGAATGTAAGCAGAATACTACATACAATCTTTTCGAAATCGGTTGGTCGGGTCCCGAGCTATGAAATTTCACCAAAGAGTGGGCGGTGCCACGCTCATCGTCCAATTTTCACACCAGCTCCCATAAGGGTCTTATACCATCCCTATGGTAAAATTTAATGCCTCTGGCGTAATTAGTTATGAATATTTTGCGCTTTTAGTAGTTTTTAACAGTATCGTTATATGGAAAGTGAGCGGGGTTATCCACGGGTGCGATAAAAGTATTTCGATATCTGCCCGTCGAATTTGATAGCTATATTATACACAAAATCTAGTTTCTATGTAATAAGGGTGTTTTATTAGGCATGTGATTTTTGGGAAGGAATAAAACGCACATAATTTAATGTTATGACTAAGAATTTAGCTTTGTCATAAAGATAAGGGCTTGCCATTATGTCTTAAGAATGATTTCGTGCAGGTAACCGCTGCGGTTGTCTCGAATAAATTTCAGTATACAGCTTTATTTTCTACCACATTTTACAGCAATTGCGGGCGTATGTCAGCAATAACCTGTCGAATACTATCTTCCAAGGCGTCAATGGTCTCAGATTTATCTGTGTAGACAAGCGATTTCACATAACTGCGCAAAAATATTCAAGCGGTGTTAAATCGCCTTGGAGGAAAGGGCAGAGGCCCACGACGTAAGATAATGCGCTCACCAAAAGTTTTTTCAATAAGTGCTGTCTTGTTGGAACCAAAGGTCATCCACATCAACATCCTCCAATTCAGGCCCGAATAAGTGTTTAATCATGGCATTATAGCATTCACAAATGACTGCAACATTATGGCCGACTTTATTTTTGAAGAAATATGGACCAATTATTTCCTCTGCCCATAGAGAACACAAAACAATGAGTTTATGGGGATATAATGGCGTCTCGGCAATGGCTTGGGGATTATCATCACTCCAAATGCGACAGTTTTACATTTAGGTAATACATTTGTAAACGTTGTTCCAAATCAAACTGAGTATAAATTAGGTAACAGCTGTCAAACAGACCGACTGCGAAAATAGTATTGGCAAATTGAAAACGTCTAAAACACAATATCTGTCCTTAATATCGATCTATTAAAACTTCTAGGTCTTCTTCTAAGTAACTATTACAACTATTAGAACTTCTACGTCTTCCTATAAATCACTATTACAACTTATAGCAAGACCTAGAAGTTCTTACAATTTTCGATAACGTTTTCCCGATAATTAGGTTAGGTTATGACAAGTATGAAATCGTGTTTCGTATCGGGAGATAGTACTTGGGGAGGTAAAAATAAATCTTTTGTGTTATCAAAACTCCTGAATATACATTTCACCTTCTTGTGTTACAAGGCGTCATGAATCCAACAAAAATCTGCTAAATCGATAGATTTCGATTACAGGTAACTTATCTGGTTGTTAAAGGTTTCAGATATTTTAACCGTGTTCGCAAAACAGAAGATTAATCAAAAAAGAAGTGCAGAGATGCCTCGACCAATAAGCATACGTCAACATTTTTAGCTCCTCCATATGGAAACCAATCAAGTGTTGAATCGCTTCGAATTCTTATAACTATGAAAAACGAACAGGACAGGAAATGTAGAGAGTTCATTGCACTTACGATTTTTATTCATAGCAAAAGTCGCTTGCGACGCGCAAGGTAGTTCACTGAAGGTTAGTATTACTGCCCTGCTATAGGTGTTAACATTTTATTCTCTGTTGGAGATTGCAAACTAGAGTAGTATATCGTTGTTGTTGTTTTTGTAGCGGCAGAAAACATTCCTGAAGTAATTTCGGAGAATGGTGCCGAGTTGACGGTCCTGTGCTGGATAATAATCCGGGTCCATTCCTGTTACTTAGACATGATAGTCCTGGGAGCGATGGAGCAGTAAATTATATCTTAATGGTGGTCTGAAATTGCAATTAAAAGAGAATCTTCTTTCTGAGCTTCAACTCATCAATAAAGGTGTTCACTACCCCGCTTCTCTTAAATTCCAATTATGAGTGACCACGGACAGTATAATGAAAATATGTAGCACCGAGATCCACTGAACACATTCAAGCAACTTTGCCTCTTTCATAGTCCTTAGCTAACACATTTTATCAAAAAAATTTTCAAATACAAGTACATCAATATTTCAAATTTTCTCTCTATTTAAATGTGTCTTCCAAAATTGTTAATATGTGAGCCACACCAGTTTCTTAACTGACAAAGGCGTTGACGACGAATCACGTCCAGGCGGTTAGCAACATCAACTGATGATCAATACGACAACAAAAAAAAAAAAGAAATTGGTGCTTGAGAATCGATGATTGACATTCAGAGATCTTACTGGCTTTGTTGGAATACTGAAAGCATCAGTGAACACTATTTTGAAACATTATTTGAGTCTAAGAAAAGTGAATACACGATTGGTTCCAAAATCACTAAATTTTTCAGAAAAACAGCGTCGCGTTAACGTTTACCAGGACGTCAGGAAACATATTATTACTGGCGATGAGTCTTGGATATATGCTTACTACCCGGAAAAAGACGTTCAATCCAAAGGTGAGCCGAAGCCGAAAAAACCAGGTCAAATCAGGTCAAAAATCGAAGTTATGTTGACAGTTTTCTTCGATTATTGAGATCTGGTGCAACCCGAATTCCTTCCGACCGGCCAAACTGTCAAGGAATACTATTTGAGTGTTATGCGTCGTTTGTGCGAAGCTATTCGTAAAAAGAGGCAGGTATTATGGTCCGAAAAATCTTTTGATTCTTCGTGAGTTTTTCAACAAATTTTCTATCAATATCGTAACGTTGGTACAAGTGTATTGGGGCCAAGGGGGATTATTTTGTGGGAGACCACCTAGATTCTAAGAAAAAATTAAGAATATTAATTTTTTGGACTAAATATTTTTCGCTTATAGTAATACATCCGGGTATGGTTGTGGTCAAATACGATTGTGCTGATACATATTATAAGCAAATTCAAGCCAATATAAAGACTTTGCGCTATGAGTTTTTTGAGCTTATAAAAATATAACATTTGTTGAACAGTGTTATCGATCAATGCCCTTAACCGATTTTCGAATACCAAATACGCACCGTGAGTACACAGTGGTCTTTAAGGCAGTGGCGCATGAGTACTCGATGGGCCTATGTTCACATATGCACACATACACAGGTATATCGTAAGTATATTTGTATATACATATGTGTGTAAGCATGGTTATTTATAATAGCTAATTAATAATGTGATCATTGGCATACAAATTTTATGTGACGTTGAAAGCAACACACACCAGCTTATTAAAAATTATTGAGCTACGCCGCACAAAGAATGTAATGTGATTTATTTGCTTTAAGTTTTGTTGTTGCTAACTGTTTTATCAAACCAAATCAGAAATATATGCAAAGCCAAAATCCAAATTACGTGTCGACCTTCCTCATATTGGCTGAGAATTCCCAACGATGCAGTAAAAATGCTAAATAAAAGCAACAACAGCAACAACGACAAATAAAAACAGAAAACTAAAAATAAAAATTAAATCATAACTGCCAACTATTACTATTAATGTGGGAAAAACAACGCAAAGTAGGCGCTTGACCGCTTACACACACTCACACACATACATACAGACATATTTGTCAATGTAGTTGTGTGCGCCAAAAACTGCTGCATTTATAACTTTGCAGATTGCCATTTTTGTGAGTTTGGCGAATTTATCACCCGGCTATTGCAACAATACGCGTCGTAAGCGTTAAAAAACACTTGGGAGTAGCGAACTACACGCACACACACTTATGTATATGTTTGTATATTTAAAGCAACATTTAATGCAAATATGTATATAATCACCGGTGTTACACAATTTGGGAGCGTGAATGTTGCACAAACCGGCAGGCCATAATGAGGTGAACGAAAGCAATAAAACAAAAACAAAAAAAAAACACAAAAAAGAAACAATATTAAATAAAATGCCTCTGTATTTATATTTTTGGAAGCTGGCAGCGGCAGAGTAGGCGAAATTACTAGAAGATCATTGTGAGCTGTGAAAATTACAAAATTATTGCTAAACACCCTGCCCCTTATAAGGGTTAAAGCAAGGGAATTGCCTCGTGAGTGCAAAATTTCTCACAGTCTTTTAATTCGCTCTCACACATACACTCGCTAATGAGCAACAAGTGCAAAGCATTGCAGCGAAGGATGGTAGAGTGAACTTCGTAGTGAAGTGTTGCCAGAAAGGAAGGCTTGAATGTTTGCTATGTAAATAAAAATACAGATAAATAGCTAAAATACTTAAAAAAAATCCAAAAAGTACTTCATTATTTTAGCGATTATAATTAACAAGTAAGGAAAGGCTAAGTTCGGGTGTAACCGAACATATTATACTCTTGCAACTTACAAGAATCAAAGCCAGAGAAATATTTTATGGTGTAAACCGTCAACCTGAGGATAGAAATCCAAGAAATGCAATACAAACATTTACTATATATGTATGTATAATTCTTATACTGACAGACACATAATATTTGCTAGAAAAACGAAAACCATTGTATGTATGTAGTATATGGTAGTTGGGTAAGTATCGACGTTCGAGAATCCAGATATTAGTTATATAGAGGCAGTGGCGTAGCTAAGGGGGCGAAGGGGGCCGTCGCCCCGGGCGCAACGTCTAGGGGCGGCAAAACGATCTTCGCTGTTTTTAATATTCAGAAAAATACTTCAACAAATTTTTTTTACAAAATTTATTATAAAAGATAAAGAGTTGTACAGTCACGATGTAATAATCTGAATAACAATGAAAAATATTAATTTTTACTCGAATACTCTTTAGTCTTTACATTTGTCTTATATCTTTTGGCTTATATCTTTCTTAAAAATAGTGATAGAACTTAAAGATGCACTTTTCTAGCTTTGTCTAGCGACCTGTCACTCTCAAAGTTACCCTATGCTTTGAATGTAACAAATACTTTCATTTCTCCAAATTTTCAAAAATGGTATTTGAAAACTTCAATTCGGGCAAAAATTCCTGCAAGTTGTGTCAAAAGTGTACAAGATATATGGCGAAAATCGATTTTTTCTATGGCTTTTAATAAAATTTCTTGTAAATTTACTATCAATTTCCTCGTATTGTGAGAATTTTGGAACTTCAGAATTTGCGTGATATTTTGTAAAAATTCACTTTTGTTCGAATCACCTCATGAAACTTGTAGGTAGGTAGATAAAGGGGGGCGGCAGAACATCCTTTGCCCGGGCGCCCGAAGTTGTAGCTACGCTACTGTATAGAGGGTAAGTCAAGTTTTTAACTCAATTTTATCTCAAAGATACACTGTTATGAGTGAAACACACTCTGCAATTTTTATTGAGATAACTCAAATATTGGCCGATATACATACATATTCAGCATAAAATCACCTAGAAGTCGAAAATCTTTATATTAGGTGTATGGGGGCTGAGGGAAGTATTGACCTGATTCAACCCATTTCTGACATACAGAAATACCATTGTCAGAGAAAGATTAACCCTGAACTTCAATTATAGGTATTGGGATCCAAGTATTGGGTACCTACGGGCTTGAACAGTTTTTGTTAGAATTGAACAATTTTTGATTATAAAGTGGCATATACTAAAGGCATTATTCATACAAAGTTTAATCCCGTTATATTAATAGCTTCTTGATTTGTGTACTGAAAAATAAAAGAATCAAGTGGAATATAAAATGGATGTTATATGGAAAGTAGGCGTGGTTGTTGTCCGATCGCTCATTTTCACAACGTGACATAAAAATATGAAAAAAAAATACCACAAACTAAATTTTGTCGAAATGGGTTAGTCGGGTCCCGAGATATGGGATTTCACCAAAAAGTGGGCCACGCCCATCGTCCAATTTTTACCCCAGTCCCTATAAAGCCTTATCATACCATCCCGGCGGCAAATTTTTGCGTTTCTTGTGCATTTGTTTTGAACAGTACCGTTAAATGGGGAGTGAACGGAATTTTCATCCGATTTCATCCGTTTTCACACTGTATGCAGGAGTTCTTAAAATATTCGTTCTTGAATTTGGTTGTCTTAGGTTAAGCGGTTTAGGAGATATGCACATGAAACTTATTAGAAGGCGGGGTCACGCCCATTTTTCCACAACTTTTTTCCCACAGGTGCCATTGGCTACTGCAAACCTCCATTAGATAAATAAATGAGGATTGCACTGATTTTTTGTACTAATAAACCTACATACAAAGTTTCATCACGATATCTCACTTTTTACTCCAGTTGCAGCTTGCACAGACGGGCGGACAGACAAACAGTCAACCGGATTTCAACTTTCCGCGTCACCCTGATCATTTATATATATATATATATATATATATGTATAACCCTATATCTATCTCGATTAGTTTTAGGTGATACGACCTCTGCAAAGGTGTTAAGGATTATGATTTATGATGCACCTGGAATGTCCGGTCCCGTAATCCCAGCTGGTTGATGTCCTCGTTAGTGTAAATGCTGACATCACTGCCGTCCAAGAAATGCAATGGACTGGACAAGGACTGAAGCGAGTAGGTCTTTGAGACATTTACTACAGTCGCCGAGTACTTGCATTCACCCCGGGAATGAACGTCTAGCCACAATTCGCATCAAAGCGAAGAAAACCGAAGGAAGAGAAGGACGATGTGACCAAAGATTCTCTGAGCGCTTGGGACGCACCTATGAGAGCTGCCCCCGCCATGATGCCAAAAAATCTTGCTTGGACACTTTAATGACAGGTTGAGCAAAGAAGGTATCTTTGGCACACGGTCGGTAAATTCACCCTCCACTATGAAACATTCCCAAATGGGTTGAGGCTGATCGACTTCGCCGAGGCCCGAAATATGGTTATTTGTAGTAATAGATTCCAGCATAAGCTGTCTCGGGATCGAAAAGCCACCAACCAGATCGATCATGTTGTGTCAAAACACGCACATCAACAAACATAAGGAAGGTTCGTCGAAAAACTGGGACGACATTTCGAGCTCCTTCCGTACAACTGAAACGAAACCATTGCTTTTCAGAAAATGTAAAAGAACAGCTGGGACGAATAGGAGTGCCGTGTCGCAGCAGAGCGAAAACAGACTACCTATGTACATCGCAACGTTGCGGGATCCCGAGAACTGAAGAGGGAAGTATTTGCAGACAAAAAAAGAAAGAGACCGAAATGCGTGAGTATGGAGAGCTTGACAAGGGGCCGACAGGGGTAATGCTAGAAAATTCTACGAAAAGATTCACCGACTAACAGAAGATTTCAAGACCGGATCATATTTTTGTAGAACCCCCAGAAGTGATCTATTGACAGATGCCCAGAGCATACTAAAATTACGGAGGGAACACTTCTCCAGCCTACCGAATGGCAGTGAAGACATAACATCAGGAGATGGCGAACCCGATTCCTCAATCGATGGCGATTGGGTAGAGGTTCCATTTCCCAATCATAAAAAAGTTCGAATAGCAATTACACGTCTGAAGAACAACAAAGCGGCGGGGGCCGATGGATTGCCGCCGAAGCTATTCAAATAGAACTGATAAGGAGCATGCATCAACTTCTTTGTCGAGTCGACGTTATGATTTTTCGAGAGAAGGTTCTGAGGAAGATTTTTGGTCCTTTGGGCATAGGCAACGGCGAATATAGTAGTCGATGAGCTGTAAGAGATATGTATACGACAACATTGATATAGGAATATCTTCACTCCGTTGGGTGGACCAGATGGAGAAGGACTTGGCTACACTTTAAATCTCCAATTGGCGCCAAACAGTGAAAAGGAAGAACGACTGGCCTTGTAAACTCGGCTATAACTTCGTAAGCTGTGTCTACGCCAATAAAAAAGAAGAAATCTCTCAGTTTTCGAGATATCGATCCACTATAGCGTAATAGTGGTAATAGTGCCATACAAACTTACCGATAAAAATTAAGTTTTTGTATTGAATATTTTGTGTTATTGCTTCGGTGAATGCAGAGCTTATGTTTTTTCATGATTTAAGGGGTCAGTAGGGTAATTTGGCCTGTTTTTTTTTGAAATTTTTTTTCATAGAAATTTTTATTCTGCAATAGAACTTTTTTCACGTATCATGAGGTATATCGTGGAGTATATTCACAAATTTTTTTGAAATTTTTTGAGGACATCTGTCGGAGAAATGGCTGGGTGAATGATGCGTTTCTTCACTGGCGGACACGATTCTCATGTTTGGATCATCTGAAATACAAAATCCCAATTTATTTTTAAAAAGTACGTGAATGGTTATCGTTCCTCCTATAATCATAAAAAAATGTTGATAAATAAAAAAGTAATTAACGTGTTTTTTTTTTTAATTTTTCCCCATGTTTTTTCACATAAATTTTGTCATAGCATTGTCAATAAATTATAACAAATTATGAATCTGGTAGGGACGATTGCCAGGCGTTTTGGGAACATTTAAAAAAAATTAAGCAAATCGGTTGAGTAGTTCGACCGGAATCATGTCCGCCAGTTTAAAAAAGTGCGTTTTGATAAAAACGCGTTTAAAGTTTGAGGTACTGAAAGAGCATACAAAGATGAACATAAACGTTGAAAAAATGACATACCCCTAATTATTATTTTTGGGCCTTTTTCGAAACCTTCCAATGGTAAAGTGGGTTTCTACATTAATTGTAAGGGTATAAGGAAACAGGAAATGCAAAAAAATTTTTTTTTGGAAAAAAATTGCCCTACTGACACCTTAAATGTTTAGCAACCACATTTAATGTTTCCTTATTTAAAGTTCACACTACCAAATATTTTTCTAAAATTCAAATATTAATACATTACTTTAATATACAAATTGATTCTTATAGAAACCATAAACTTGCTTAAAAACAATTATACGGCAACACTCTTTTGTGTAGAGCTTTTTCTTGTCTATGGTACTGCTCTCGCTAACAAAAAATCGAGCGCTCACGCTCTCTTGCGGAACACAATACTGTCGCTTTTCGCTCTCTGCACTTCACTTTCGTTTTCATTTGCGAGCTTTTCTCCGCACATTTCGAATATTATGTCACTGCCAGTGGGTGCTTACCGTTAACAATGCGACTCAAGGTTGAAGCGATGTTGCAGACGTTTCTTTAGCTCACTTGCTGTTTTCAATGCTCTTCGCCGCTCGGCCGCGTGCCGCAACGCATGCGCGTCTGCATTGCTTTTCTACACACATACACATTTGATGAGCGGCTGGCTTTGTGTTAACATTTGGCGCTTGAGCTTTTCGGTGCATTTGCCACCTACTTTGTTTACCTTTTGGCGTCGCTCCCATGCATACATACATACATACGTACATATGTATTTTTTTCTTCTCGCGCCGTGTGACGGATTTTGACATTGTTGTCTGTGGTCGCTGCGGCTGCGGCTGCGCTGCACTTGCGACGCTTTGCAATCGCATTGCGGGTATTTAACTGGAGTGTCAAAGAATTATAAAAACAGTTTTTTCCTCCACACGCTGGAGTACGAGTTGGTCTGCACGGCGTGTCAGCCGTTTCAAGTGGATTACATTCGCGTTCAAAATTAGATATAAAATACGGAAGACTTCGTTCGAAAAGGCGGAGCGTTCATTTCTGCGCTGAAGTTGTAAATTTTGTGTGCTTAGGACCCGGGAACCATGCGGATCCAGCGGAGTCTAGTGGTAAATGTGCTGACCAATTGGAATTTTAATAAAAAAATAATAACAGAAAAATTAATAATAACTATCTAAGACTCCAAAAAGTGCTGACAGTGTTTATTAGTGTTGCTAGGCGTTTAAGTGATATGGAAATTGATAATTGACAGTAATTCAGAAAAGTTGCAAAATTTTTAACCCAAAGTATTATTTTGTTTGTGCTTAGATGGCGGACCTTGGCAGTTTATTTATATAACTATAACCCATTATCAGCTTAACGTCACTAATTCACCGGCCAATTTTACGCCAACAAAACAACCACCGAAATGTTAGAAAAAATACTCACTTTTCACGCTTTGTGCTCAACAAGGCAACATTAGCGTTTGCAATGCGCTGGCAGCCTTAATCGACGGCAGCAATAGTATTTATGCACATCAATATATATTTACGCCTTTTCTTTGTGAGTTTGCAATTTAATAGCCAACGTTTTTCTGCACATTTGTTGCATTTAAAATGCACTTCCAGCTGCGAAATGCGGCGTTCGAACGCTTCTGCTTATGTATTGCACATTTCCTATGCGAATCGAATGCAATAGGAAGTATTTACTGGCATTTTTGTGTTTGTTTTTGTTTTTTTTTTTCAACAATAATTTCATCAATTTATTTTATTATTATTATAACTGCATGCGCATAACAAGTGGCAGCAGCGTTGTCCCCTGTAGCTTTGCGACTAAAGACTTAAGCAGCGCACCTGGTTGGCAATGCAAGCACGGTTTGTCGATGGCGAATGTAGCAGACTCACTCTACATAATAGTATTTTTCTGCAACAGTCTTCTTCTTTATACTTTCATTCATTAATTTGAGCTAAATCTCTTTTACAGCTCATATTTTCTCTCGAAATATACATTTCAATGACATTAATCGATAATTTTTTTCTTTGTAAATAACGCTTATTCGCCCTTTTTTGTTTATACAATTACTGCATAATCTAAGGCTGATGTGTTCTTTTCAAATATATATATAAAAATAACCTTCAAAAATCCTATTTTTTTTAAATCAAAATTTTTTAGAGTTATATTTTTATGGTGCTTTCTGAATAATTGTAAAGGCCAGTAATGAACAAATAAATAAAATATAGAATACATACATATCAAATGAAAATAGAATTATTTTTGAATAGAGTTACCACCTAACGTGAAAGATAAAACTGAAATATGTAATCGCATAAAGGTACTCACGATTCATTTGTATTGTTTTGTACCATATAATTATTTAAAGTAAATTTCAACTCACTTATGACTTGACAGTCGGTGCTACTAAATGAGTCCAAGACCTGAAATATAACTACCATTCCACTTACTTAAAGTTATACTTAATACTGTACCTATTTTACATAAAAAGTTCTGTAGTAACACCGCTCAAAATTCGGTTAATTTTTTCATATTGTGTGACATCAATAGTCTGCCTGGATTGGAATAGATAAATCTCACTAATATTCTGTATAAAAAACCAAAAATCTGTTAAGTTTCTTCGGGGGCAAAAAATAGTAAGACTTAAAGTAGTCCCAGTTGGCCCCAATTCACTTATATCAACGTAAGAATAGCTTCAACACGTTTTCCCGCGAGCTGTTTGAGTTTTCTGAGTAGCCAGATTGCCGATTTGAACAATATATTCCAAAGTTATATTAATGCTTCGGACAATAATTAATGCCTAATTGAGTGAGGGTAAAGAATAATCAAATAAAAAGTTTTCCATGCAAAGACGGGACTTTGATCAATCAATGTGCATGACAGCTAAACCATATATTGCTTCGATATTTACGATTCCGACAAACGAGCAGTTTTTTGGAAAGATAAGACATATACAAAATTTCAGATCAACATCTCAAGAACTGAAGGATTAGTTTGTGTACATATAAAAAGTTGTGGTTAAGTTGACCCTGTTCGTCAAACTGATCATTTATATATAAGTATACTTCAGACATTTCCTGCCGGGTGTTATAAATTTCGTGGCAAATTTAATATACCCTGTTCAGGGTATAAATATGTTGTTCAGAAATAAAACTTATTCATGATTTTCCCTTCGAAAACACCCTCAATTCGGGCTTAGGATCCATGAGATAAGTAATAAAAAAAAATAGAAGCATCTGCGGTTTTTGCTCATCTGTGATTTCTTGTTTTTGTATTTTGTGTTTATAACTATGTATATAACTATGTATATAAAAACGTGACATACCCTTTCCTAAATTAATATGAAATACCAATATTTTTGTTAGTATGAATGGAAACGGCAAATGAAAAAAGTTGCATAATGCGCTAATACATTGAAATGACAAGCGTGACAATGTCATTAACACTTTTTCACCTAACTTCGCTGCGCAATCACATCAAATGGCGAAAATTACAAAAACACATCGATCAGTAGATCCAATAAATTGCAATATATATTGAAAATAGCACCGATATTTACCGTATTAATTTTATAATTATAAATTGTCAGATTTCGCTAAAAAATTTTCAGATTTCATTCAAATGAAAGAAGTTAAGGTTCTACATTGCAAGGTTTTTAAAATGAGTTTCAAATGGAATTATTAATGAAACCGCGATAATTCAAAAAGTCACAAAAGTTTTCTGGGGGAAGTTCGTGGGAGAATATAATAATAAGGGGGTGTTTTGGTAAAAATATGAAAAAAATCCAGCAGCATTTTTATTAGCCAAATCAGTTTGTTCAAATTACCTTTAAACATTATTTCTTCGATAGGCGGACACTGTATACATTACTATAAAGTAAAAGAATAGATATTGGGGTTATATTTGCAAAATGCTTTGAGATATTTTACTTACTTTTACTTTTTTCATTAAAAAAAACGCACTCATTTTTAACGAAATTCAAATGTTTTTGTATTTATTTCGAATACTGTTTCAAGCAAATCAAGTCGTATGTTATGAATGGTACATTTATTATTATTTCTTTAGCTTGAAGATAGTTTAGCTTTTTGCTAAAGATCAATGACTTCAAATTACTCACAAGAAATAGTCTAATAGTGTTAAATCACAACTTTTTGGAGGCAATGTCTCAATTTCTTGAAACAACCGAATCTCCAAACTTTTCTAGCATTAATTCGGTTGTTGCACGTGCTGGTTTTGGTATCAGATGTTGGCAAGATACACTACTTCCAATTGATCGATTTATACCACTCTCCATAGCCTGTAGCGGTGTCCCCAGCTTCATTTCAAAAGAAGTACGGACCAATGATACCACCTGACCAAAAACCACACCAAACTGTCAATATAGGTGAATACAATGGTTGTACATGAATAAATTGTGGATCTTCTTCGCACCAGAATAGACAGTTTTGTTTATCTACCGCAGCACAAAGACCCTCATGGGAGAAAATGATCGTTATCGTTGTCATGTTGTTCCAAGGCAAAATGAGCAAATTCTCGACGTTTACAGTGGTCCATTGGCTTCAATTCTTAAGTGAGAAGAATTTTTATCAAAATCCGCCAGTTTGTGATTTGAGAGAGTCTCAATCCTGAGAACGCCTTGGAATCGACAAATCGCGGTCTTAAGTAACACTTGTCTGAACGGCAGCAATATATTCAGTACTTCGAGCGGTTCTTTGTTTAATTGGCACTTGAACATTATGCAAAGAAAATGCACAATCGAAATTTCCAACAATTCGACGAATAGCGAGCACAAGTGGACGATTATTAGGATAAAATGGGAAAAGCATCCGAAAATTTGCAATTGAAGAATGATTATTGTGATAAAAAAATTGAATAATTTGTAAACGCTGTTTTTAAGTGTATTTTTCCATGATGAAATTGTAAACATTACTGAATAATATCATGAAAATAAAATTATAGCTCATGACATATTAAAAATGACCGAAACGACACTTAGAAATCAAATCATCGGTATTGCAAAACACGGTAAAAGTTAATGACTAAATCGCTTAAATTATTTCTAAGTAGTTATGTACAATATCTACATAATATATAGATTCTACATAACTATTTAAATTCACTTAATTCAACAATTTTTGTTTAATTATATATTAAAAACTACGAAAAGAACTGAAGAAGATCTCAGCTAGGAACAGATTGCCAATGCCGGCATATAATTATGTATGTAGATTTCAAATACCTCGCAAATCAATAATTCCAAAGTTTTCAAAATTTCCATTTGAACCTTCATTTTAGAAATGTGGCCTCAGAACACTATTTATTACAGTCTTAAGTTTCCATTTCTACCAAAGAAAGCAATACAATACAAACATTAAGTTATAATTTTTATACCCTGATCAAATTTTTTTCACCCTGAACAGATTATATTAAGAACATGTGTCCACTTGCAAATCAGAAAAAAACACATTTTTTTAAATTTTTTATTTTGTTTTGAAGGGGCATTATGTTTTATAAATAGATAAAATAGTGTAAATGTATAGAATTTCAAATAGTGTGATGATCGTGTATCACACTTTAAAAAGTTTTGAATTCGCTTGATCCCGTAGTCGGTCTACAAGAAGACCTCCAAAAAAAGGTGTCTGACGTTGGGAAAATTCGTCTGCTCAAAATTAGCTCAAATCCAAAAACCAAAAATAAGTTTTATTATAGTGGATTAATGCAAGCAATGTCCAAACAACTAGTTAACATTTTCTATTCGCTGAAATGCCAGGTTCCTAGAAAAAAAACACGTTTTTCTGAAAAAATTCACATTGCAGGGTCGAAATTATTATCATAAAACACACATATTGTTTTTGCTTCATTTGTAAACTTGTGAAACGTGATGTTATGATATTTTGCATTTTAAGTGATGTGGTATTCTTTTCAATATTTTTTTTAATACTACAATAGTACTAAAATATATTTTTGAGTTATTACCATTTAAATATTAGCAAATCAAATATTACATAAAGAAACTTGCCCCAATTATGCCGATTATGCCATAGCACGATAGTAAATACATGTCTGTATGTATACATATATAAATATTTGTCTATATTGAACTACACAAGAAAAGTAACATTTTTCTATTTGCGATAAAATGATAAATCGGGCACCATTTATTAACAGCGTGAGGTTCAAGTGGATGCATGCAAATAAGCTGTGCATACATATGAACATATGTACATATATACATATATATCACACTTTCACTATCAGCGAGTTGCTCACATGCAATTAGCACTTTTTGTGCTTCACTCTCCAATACTAAGTGCAGGCTTATGTAAAAACACACATACATATGCACACACATCCAGCTGATTGCAAAAACAATAAAACAACCGGCGTCATCGAATCACACGCGCTGCCGGTCGGCCACTGCCGCCACCGTATTTATGCCCATACTCGCCTATTTCGTAACTCTTCCGCAAAGCAATCATATCTCACTGGAAACTTGCCCATCCACTTGTATAATTTTTATTTCCAATTGCACATGTGTGATGATTTATGAACGAGTGTTTTTGTTTTTCATTTTCCACTTTTTTTGACGTCAAAAAAATGCATTTACTTTCATAGCAATAATATGCAACATTGGATTGTGGCAATGTGGAGTTGCACGCTCGTTAACAGCAGCCACAGGAGCTGGTGACGTAAGCGACTTGCAGTTGTCCAATTGTGGTGATAACTTAATCACTTTTCTTACATCGAGTTTGTTGCTTAAGTCTTTAGTAAGGAAAGTGGGCCAATTGTGGAAAATGCAGACTGTTTTGGCGACTTAGGCTAAGTTGCTTTTCAAGTGGAAGAAAACTAATACTTTTGCTATAAAAATTTGAAATAATTATTTCTTTATAATTGGGGATATAAAGATTTTGCAAGTAACAATTTTGTACAAACTTTTAATTTATTAGCTATATCACGCAAAGGTTGCCTTCTTTCCTTATTTTTAGTAGTTTGTTTATAATTAAGGGATTCTTTTCTATGGATATTTTAACCCTCATTCAGTAAAAATTTCTAAATCTTTACAGCAGTTAAGAATTTGGATTTTACTTTTTAAGTTAAAACACGATGATTTAATATTCGAAATGCAAAAATAATAAAGCGATTCTCACTTTATTAGCAAGAATTTATTATCGTGGTTTTTGAGCTATAGGGTTGCAGAGTTAAAACCTAAAATTTTTATTTTATTTTTTCGACATTAAACAAAATTTGAAATTGGCACTATCGATTGTTCGAGTAATCTCATACACTTCTAGTTGTTTTTTGGTTAATAAATGTTCGAATTGTAAATAAGATAACGGTTGGTTGGATACTATGCATTGTCTTCTTTCGTATATTTTTCCAACTGATAAACAAATAAATATTATTAACCTGGTGAATTACTAGATTGCATGTTTTCATATATTTGCAACCTGTTGCTACAGAGTATAATAGTTTTCTTCATCAAACGGCTGTAAATATCACCTAAAACTAACGAGATAGATATAGGGGTATGTATATACATACATATGTATATACAAATGATCAGGATGACGAGAAAAGTTGAAATCCGGTTGACAGTCTGTCTGTCCGTCCGTCCGGGATAAAACACACACACAAATAATGCTTTTGAAGTATATCACGTTATGACCATAAATTTTCCAAATCCAACGAAAACTTTTCAAGTCCCTGTGAACGAATATGTGGACTTCAGAGCCTATAGTTAACTTTTTATCGAAAATATCGGTTAATGTGTTGAATCGGGTTAATGCTTTCCTTAGCCCCCATAAACATAGTAAAAGATTTTAGAATTTCCAGGAGACTTATGTGTATGATATATTCGGCATCGGTCAAGATGTGAGTTATCTTAATAAAATTAAGCGAGCTTTACTAATAACGTTGTGCTTAAAATGAATAAAATCGGGTGAACTGAAGGTACTTCCCTGGCTTTAATCCTTCCCAGTTGCAAGAGTATAAAATGAACTTAGCTCTGTCTTACTTGGTTTATAATTTGTTTGTTCATATTTCAGAGAAACACAATAAAATAAATAAAAACAATAAATATTGTATACTTTTGTAGCCATTTCCAAAATAAAGCACTGACTTATTCTTGACTAGTACAAATGTCATTATGGTATGAACCAAGAAAACTGATAAGAAAAAATCCATAAGGTGGCGGCTACTCAAATATAGAAGTATATTTTTCTATACTTTTTTAACATTTATGTTTTTCAAATTGAAATTTTTTAGTTTCTGCAATTACTGCCAAATTTCAAGTAAATCAACTGATGAAGTAACTTAGGATCGCTTCGAAAAATGTAGTTTCGAGAAAAACACGTTTAAAGTTTAGATTAAACTGGCCGTATTGCCGCAACACTCAAACATTTATAATTTTGAAAATAATTTGAATTTTGAAAAATTATTTTTGGGGGATTATTTTGAATATGAACACTATCGAAATTTAAAAAAAAAAACTAATTTTCCAATTCAAATCCCCTTAATGTCATGAAATACCATTACAATTATAATGTTATACATATGTATATTGCAGTGTTGGTGTCAAAGGAAAAGTGAGCTATTTCAAATGCCTATAAGCAATTATGCTTATCAGGAATTTATAAACCACTTTTCAGGTGTCATAAAGTAATCTTAAATTAATGCATAATATCTCAAGAATATTGACTGGAGCAAAGTAGACGTAGTTATGGCTATTTTATACCAGCCTTATTAATGTTTTACATCAGATTTCAATACTTTCCTTACAAGTCACGTTCTCAAAATCGGTCCCCTCATAACTTCGAAACTATTGCATCAATCCTTTTGGAATTCTGGACGCTATTTCCATACAGAATTTACGAGACAAGATCGAGATAAAAAATCATGTTTTTTCCCTTCAAAGTATTCCAAAAAAATCGAAATATGAAAAAATATAACTGAAATATTGAATTAATTCATAAAAAAAGTTTTGAATGGTTTGAAATTAGTCAGTTCCACAATAATTTTTATATGCTTGCTCATAAAAGGCAATAACATTTCCATTAGTCTTTGATAAAAGTGGCAACCAATTTACATTTGAATCAATTAAAAGTCTATTTTTATTGCAAATCAGTAACACAAAACAGTAGTGGAAATTTACGCCAGCGAAACATAACCTCAAAACAAACCATGCAAAATTAAATGAACGCATAATTTAAGCGTTTTCGAAGACATTTTTGGCCATATGTATGTATGTCAACATGAGTCAGCAATATTGGAAAAAATGCGATTTAAAATGGGTTAGCCAAGGGCTACAAGCAAGAAGAAGAGTGGGAAAAGAGGGTAAAGCAAAGCATATTCAAAGTCTGATTAATTTTGTAAACAAATTTACAAATAAAAGTGATGATGATACGCCAATAAATAGCGCAATAAAACTTGGCGGCTTGTGAGAGGAGAGGCAACATTCATGAACCACTGAATAAATGAGCAGTTTGCAAGAAAGTAAAATTAACAAAGAAACAATGAAAAAAAGGCAATTCAAAGTTAGAGCTCAATAAAGTGAAATGGCCACAATGATTGAGTTGAATAGTCAATAATATGCTCATTGTTGCCATTTTTAATAACAGATATATATACTATACATTATGGTATATTTGTAAGCATTTTGCCGGGCTGCTGTGCGGCAGACGTCAAGCAGCAGCTGGCAGCCACTTTATAATTGTAAGCATTAGTTAACATGAAATTTGCTACGGTTTTGGAGCCACTGACATTAGCGAGGCTTTGGCCATCTTTATTGGCATTAACAAAAGCAAAATAAAGCTCAGCAACCTTTTGGTTTTTCGAAATTTCCCGAGATGAGCTGATGATATCACATGTCTTGATGAAATGATGCTTGCTGAGCTTAAATAATATGGTTTCAAAATAGTTGTACGCAATAGTATTTCTCACACACAGTTATTTCTCCATGTTTTATGTTTTAAACTCACAAAAACAAAATCTAAAAAACATTTCTAAACAAATAGTTACCGTGAGGGGAAGAAAAAAAAGAAGCTCGCCAGAGCAGAGACATTAAATAATACACGCAAAACAAAGCAAAACAAAATACTCACAAAAAATAAAAATAAAATAAAAGGCAACAACATAACCTCAAATCGCGACATGCAACGAGCGACACATAGTGCCGATGTGATAAAGCGGCAAAGGTTGCAGGACAAAAGTCATTCCATGATTTTGAAAATGACTTGCATTTGGCCATAAAAAAACAGCGTAACGGTAAGGTAATAAATGTAGAAAGCAACAACAACCACAACAACGACAACAGCGCGAAATATAGCACAATTGTTAGTGGCGGTGTGCCGTTGGTGGCTGTAACCCAAATTAAACGTAATTTCCCATACACTTACCTACATAAATAGGCAAATTAATAAATAGCTGCATATTTATAGCGCACACTGTAGTATTTTTTAGCGGTTTGTTAACATTGTTGAACTCTTGCAGAGTGCGTTGCGTTCAACGAGGCACGCTTAGAGGCCACAAGCGGAAATTAATGACGACATTTGTTTTTGTTGTTTGGTGTGCGGCGCATTTTGTTGTTGGTGGTAATTTTAAGCGCCATAAATTAGCTGTATTTCATTGTAATTTTGCCAGAAAAAGATTACACAAAGAGGTGGTTAAATTACTTATTATTACATAAGTGGCGTGTATTATCGCAAATGATTTTTTTTGTTGTGATTTTTATATGTTTTTATTTCATCTTCGACCATTGGAGGTGATATAATTATTGTGCTTGCTTATAAGCAGCGCGAGGGTGTTAATTTTTGACGGTTTAAAGATTAATAAGTAGCGTAAGTAGCAAGCTTTGGCTTATTCGTTGCCACCTTGAGTACGGGCGTTTGAGCTATTCATTGTTATGTAACATTGCAAGAAAGAGAATGATATTTAAATTACTGTTATCCCCTTATTCATATATAAAGGGTGATCCATTTCGAGGTTTCTTTTTTTTTTTAAACAAAAAACACAGAAACTTTAAATTTGATGGATTTGATTCTCCATATCCTTCGAAAGAACATTCTTTTGCACTTATTTTTTGAAGTTTATCTATTACAAGTGCTGGCTGCGGCTGCGTCTCGATTGCCATAGTCCAATTTTCGATGACTCATTCGACCATTTCAACTGGTGACTGACGAATGACATGCGTGTCTACATAGACTTTAGACTTTAAATATCTTCACAAGAAAAAAGTTTAACGGTGTGATATCACACGATCTTGGAGGCCAATCGATCGGCCTAAAACGTGAAATTATCTGCTCACCGAAGTGTTCTGTCAATAAATCTATTGGTGCCACGTGTGAGAAGTGGCGCTGTCTTGTTAAAACCAAAGGTTGCCGAGGTCAGGAGTTGGAATTTCAGGCACCAAATAGTCGGTTAAAACGGCGCCCCAAATGCGGTAACTTTGCTTTTTTATATAAACAATGTCGGATCTTCTTAGAATTTATTAAATGCCCATAAACTGAAGCTATGCATTTTTAATTAATTTTTGCAAATTTTAATGAGTATTAGCCGATTTACGCTAACCTAGAGAATCAGAAATATTATGATCACCTGATTAAACACCAAACATCATATTACGATACAATATAAATAAATACTACTTTCTCTCTTGTTGATTGGAGATTAAAATATGTAATCTTAAGCCGACTTATGAAATGTTATCATTATATTTTTTGCAGTTTACACTCATTGCCGAAGTTTTTCACACTTCCTTTTCTTCACACGAAGCTACTCAATTGTCGATATCGGACCATTATAGCATATTGCGATTAAAATCAAGACTTCTCTTGTTTAAAGCAAAAGTATAATATTGTCCTTGTAATAAACACTTTTTATTTGAAGAGATCTCTTCACGAAATTGGGCACAGATTATTGTTTAAGTCAACGGTAAAGTCTTGAAACAAATTAATTAGATCGTATGAATAGAGCATATAACTGACATACAAACTGTCCGAAGAAAATTAAGTTCTTGTGTGGAAACTTTTACATTTGTGAGGGATAATACTTTTTTCTTCTTTTTGCTCAGTTCACTATGTCAACGTCAATAACCTTAACTCATGATATCGTTTATAATCTTGATGCTAAAAGCGAAAGTGAAAATTCAATAATAATTTTTTTTGGAGATAGTTCTGCTCACACTAGTTAGATGAGAAGAATTGCATAAATCGCCATAATTCAAGCCTTCTATACTATGAGATTTTCTATATAAAAAAATAAATAGAGCATTTGCTAACATACTTTTAGTGTTTTCAGTTCAAATTTCCAAGTATTACAACTCTTTCCAGGAGTTTTTATGGTTCCGTAGCCGCTCAAACTATCCTAGATGTGAGAGGCTTTTTAATGCTTATGAGCTGCTAAAGTTGCTGTAGCAATGAAATATTTAATCATACTACTGTAAACAAAAAATAGCAGGACTTTGTTCATATTTTTAAAATTCTTCATTTATTCTTCACAATCTATGTCGTCCCCTCGCACAATACACATTGGCCACAATACACATTTGCCAATTTTTTCCAAATTCTTGAAACAGTTGTTAAAGTCAATTTCCGGAATAGCCTTTATTGTGTAATGTTTTCAATTGACTCAAACCATTTCCCCGGAGCTGTCGCTTGAGTTTGCTGAACAGTCAGAGGTCACAACGAGCTAAACAGACAAATCCGATGGTTTGGCGAAAAATTCACGAAGAATCAATACTGTATGCGACGGTGCATTTTTCTGGTGCGAAAACCAAGAGTTGTCTGTCCATAATTCCGGCCTCTTTTTACGAATAGCAACGCATAGCGCTTAAATGGTATTCCTTTAAGACTGTTTGGCCGGTCGGAAGAAATTCGGAGTGCACCACACCTCAATAATCGAAGAAAACTTCCAACATAACCTTTATTTTCATTTTCTTTGAAGTGGCTTGTTCGGGTTCGGCTCACCTTTGTCACGATATTCGACCGATTGATCGTCGGTTTCCGGGTCGTAAGCATAGATCTTAGACTCATCGCCAATAATAATACATTTCATGATATCCTGGAAATAGGAAAGCATTGTATCACAGACGTTAACGCAACGCTGTTTTTTTCTTCAAAAAATTTAGTGATTTTGAAACAAATCGTGTTTTCACTTTTCTTATGCCCAAATGATCTTTAAAAATAGTTTTCACTGATACTTTCGATATTTCAACGTCTTTCAAGCACCAAATCCTTAATTTTATTGACGTGCTGATCATCAGTTGATGTTGATGGTCGTTTTGGAGGTGGTTTGTCGTCAATGCGTTTACGATTATCTTTGAATAATTCGCACTAATCAAAAACAACTGCTCGCGACAAAAAATTATTACCGTAGGTCTTTTCCAACATTCTGAACGTTTCGGCACCAGAAATTTTCCACACAAAAAATTTAATGGAACTTCTTTGTTGAACAATTTCATTCATCGTAAAAATCACCTAATCCACTTTATGTACTTCAGAAAGACAATATACTAAACTTCTTCTTTATTCGCGTAGACACCTCTTACGCGTTTATAGCCTCATACTAAATACTAGTGATTATTTTGATATCAACCTAGAACAAAAAATATTTCGACGAATGCGTTTTTTCGCAAAATTTTAATTAAGAGTCTTACTATTTTTTGCGCACAGTGGTATATTTTGTTTATGACTGAAATTTTCGAATGCCAGCAGAGCATATCGATTTCAAAATGTTCCATTCTGTTATTAAGAAAGAAAATATTTTGTGCATACATCGGTGCATAGACGATAATCTGGTCGGAATATGAACTTTTTCACTTGCCTTTTTTAGTGAAAAGCCTTCATTTCTAAAAGTATTTTAATTTATATTATACATGGTATTCTTTAATATTTTTTTCCAAATGTTACTCTTCGGCAAGCTAACCAAACCGACTATTTGCTTTCTGAATTATTATCACTGTACAACATTCGGGGAAGATCCATAGAGCAATAACATTATAATGACCTCTTATAGCATTGGTATGGTTTGAAATAGGCTGTACTTTGAACTTCGAAGGAAAATATTTCAATTTTGGAGTCTAACATTAAAAACGCAAAAATTACTTATTTACTTATGACTCAAACTCTCAGAAAATATGATTTTTTTGTACCTAGAAAAAGGCGTTTTTAATTGATGAAAGTTTTGCTCACGCTAAAGAGTTATATTTAATCATTTTGCACCAAAGCTACAATTGAACCATTACGAACGGAATAATATATTTCATTTATTTCCTTATATGTCTCATAAATATGTCTTTCATAAATAATTTGACTTATTTATTTTGTTAATATATTTTATTTACTATGTTGTATAACAATACCTTTCACAATGGACCTCCTAAAGGCCTAAGTGCGCCGTCAGACAGGCAGTCTACCTACGATAACAATACCTTTTAGCTGATCAACACGCAGTAATCGTTAATGTCCATATATTCGAATAGTAATTACCACATTTCAGCGCTAGTTTCTGGGAAGGCGGATTAAAGTGACCTTCGATTTTTACAATTTTTGTTTACCATATTTTTCACCAATTTTGTTGACAAGCATATATTTCACCAATTATTAAACTCTTTTGTTGTTATTGTGGACATAACATATTTTTGAAATTGTTACATTTTTTGCTTTACATCAATCTTGTCGACCAGACACCCACAATTTCCCTTTTCTGCGAATCACAATTCCCATTTTGAGAAATTACATAACATTTCAATATAACAACACACAACAACACGCATGTAAACTTGAAAGTACATATGTTTGTATGTGGTGTATATTGCGGTCAGCGCTCCTTCATTTCGTTATGCAAATTTCGAATGGTCTGCAGCCCAGCGGCTGATCACCAAAGACAGCCGGCGTGATCAACCGCGAAGTCCGCTTTCAGCATGTTAACCGCATTTGCAGACAGCGATGCCAGACTATGACCTCTTTAAGTGATGGTCACGCTAATTTATGAATTTGACCTGAATTATATAGTAACCTACATCCTGCTTTTAAAAATTTTGGGTATTTATTTTTAAAGGCATAAGAAATTGACATTATTATATAGTTTTTCTATATACCGTATTCTCGCCACTACTTCCCTCTTTTACTATACTCTCAATTCACGCTCTCATATCGAATCTCTTCCACAGTTTTGTGCCCTTGGTACGCTCTCTCTACTCACACTTGTCGCCGGCAAGGCACTGATCGATCAACAGACCGCCGAATCGCAAGCGAACAGCGCTACTGTCGCTCAGCAACGCATCGGCTGGGATCATGATCACCATGAGGTGCACGAACATCACTATCATGAGCATCATCACGATCCAGGCTTCTGGAAGAAGAAAGTGACGTGGAAGGAAGGTTGGAAAAAGATTTGGAAACCAGCAAAGAAACAAATTTGGAATCCATCATGGAAACAAATCTGGAAACCGATTTGGGTGCCAGTTAAGGTGCCCGCTTGGAAGGACATCAAAGTGCCGGCGTGGAAGCAAGTGTGGAAGCCCATATGGAAGGAGATAAAGGTGCCCGCATGGAAGGAGATACAAGTACCGGATTGGAAGAAGATTTGGAAGCCAGTATGGGTGCCAACGAAAGTGCCCGCATGGAAAGATATACAAGTGCCGGCGTGGAAGCAAATTTGGGTGCCCGTGTGGAAGGAAATACAAGTGCCAGCTTGGAAGGAAATACAAGTACCGGAGTGGAAGCAATACTGGACGCCAGAGTGGATTAAGGTGGGTATACCTGGTGAGAAGTATTTAGGTAAGGATCCCGAAGGTTGGGAATACACAAGTCATGATTTATGGAAGAAGAAGTTGGTTTGGAAATCACATTGGAAAAAGATTTGGAAGCCAGCGAAGAAACAAATCTGGGTACCAAGTAAAAAACTCGAATGGAAAGAGGAATGGAAGCAAATCTGGAAACCGGCGAAAAAACAAATATGGGTTGATGACAAGAAACTGGAATGGAAGGAAGCGTGGAAACAAATCTGGAAGCCAGCTAAGAAACTTATTTGGATTCCCGACAAAAAACTCGAATGGAAAGAATCTTGGGTGCAAATTTGGAAACCGGCGAAGAAACAAATTTGGGTCGAAGATAAAAAGCTCGAATGGAAGGAAGCATGGAAACAGATTTGGGTGCCTGGCTGGAAGGAAATTTGGGTGCCTGCATGGAAGAAAATCTGGCGACCAGTAATCATATCCGAATGGTTCCCCACACCCGATCATCATGATCACCACCATGAGCACGTAGAGCATGGCTGGGATCGCAAAGATGTCCAATCGCAGGGAAGTAACAAAGTGGTGTGGAAGCGCGATGACGAAGCGACACAACTCAAGCCTGTTGCCACTGTCGATTTTCAAACGGCAAAAGCAACTGAGGTGCGCACATCCGCCGCGGTGGGTACGAAACCTGTAGCTACAGCGACGGCGGCGCCAACGCCAGGTCAGGGCTTCAAGTTCCCCGGTGCGTAGATGATTGCGTTGAACGAAAATTTTGTTGTGTTTTGAATTGCACATCATTTAAGCATCTTTGTTGTACTTGTAAATATGTATTCCAGTCGTTAGTTTTAAGTCGCTTCACAAATCGTAATTTTATTTAAATTTATTTAGTTTTAATGCGCCCCTCTATCACCCGTTCCTTTCACCTTTCGATTTGTACCAATACATTTGAATTCTTTCCATAACTTTTGTATTATTTTAATTTAATTACATATACTTATACTCATGCCACGATTATGACAAGTAAATATAAATATTTAATTTATGTCTAAGTTGTTTCGGTTAACTTCATTTCATTAATTTTAAGTGAATTACAAATGAAGTTGTCATATAGAATTGAGAAAAATAATAAAAATTGTTGAGTATTTTTTATACCATAATAAATAAATAATGAAGATGTAGTTTCAATGTTTTTGAATTTTAGTAATTGTTAAACATTTTCTCTACAATCAGGTCGTCAAAGTGGTTTGGAGTTTTTTGGCGAGACTTACATTAGATTCAGCTCAAAACTTTCTTAGCCTGTCCAATATTATATTATAATTTATAAAGGGAGATCCACTTCGAGGTTTTCTACTCTTTTAAAGAAAAAACGCAAAAACTTCAAATTTAATAGGAAATATTTATTATCGTTCAAAAGAACATTCTTTTTCAATTATTTTTCGAAGATAATGTCTTTCACATGTTAGCCGAGCCTAGGTCTCAAATGGTCCACTCAATGAGTACAGTTATGACTCGTTCGAGCATTTTGAAGAATGACACGTGTGATGTTTTGCTAAGACCTGATTCGGAGAGAGATTGTCCGCATACAGGGTTTGTAATAGGACTGAGTCGATTTAAAAAAATTTATTGAACCAATCGTAACAATTCTTTAAAAACATTCAAAATAGGCTCCTCCTGCGTCGATGCAGCGCTGCCAGCGCGATTTCCAAGCATTGAAGACGTCACGGAAGGCATCCTCCGTAATAGCCTTGAGAGCCGAGATGCATTCTGCTTGGATTCCTTATGCCGTCATGTGTCACTCGGAAGATTCCTTCTCTGTCTCACGATTATACTCGAAGATCCATGACTCGTCACCTGTGATTACGTTATTCAAAAATTGGGGGTTACTTTCACATATGTTCAAATTTTCTTGGCACACTTTCACTCACCGCAATTTCTGGTCGTCAGTGAGCACACCTTGTGCATGTTCAAGTCCTCCGTCACAATGTCATGAACCACAGATTTTAATAAATTTAACATCTGGGCAATTAAACGAATACTTAGTTGACGTTCTGAGTTCAAAACTTTACTCACACGAGTCACATTGTCAATGTTTGTTGAAGTCGCAGGTCTCCCAGCACGGTCTTCATCAGCGACCTCTTCCCGGTTCTCTAAAATGGCCTGATGCCAACGAAACACACCAGTTCTTGCTAAAGCAACATCTGGGTAAGCCTGCTTGATCATATCAAACGTCTCTGTCGCAGATTTACCGAGTTTCACAGAATTTAATCGCGTACGGCTTGCACCACTCACAGAAACACGTCGCGAGAAAATGTTTGACCTGCTCGCTCGTTAGCTAGGAACGCCCGCTTTCAAATTAAGATCTCGACGTAAAATGCGCCAAATCAACTCTCCGGTCTTTGTGTACTTTATCACCTACGGCTGCTATATTTTCTTCTCTAAGCGTCCGGATGTGGTCTTTTCGGTCAGTACGCTGAGTAGACCAATTAAGTTGACCATAAGTTGAGCAAAGCGCGCAAAACACACGTCAGTTTGACACAACTCATGCGTGGTCTGACAAAAAAGTTTACTGAAAAAACTACCTCTACTTGGATCACCCATTATTTCAAGACTTTTTTGGCGAAAACTCGAGAATACGGTGGATGGGCATGGCGACAGTATCATGATTTTGTCATAGTTGAAGAATATTTTTTCCATCGCCAAAACAAACCGTTTCTTCTGCAGTTAGGTCGATTTAGAATCATAAGGAAACTCTTATAAAGTGAGAAAGTGTGAAATTTTTATAGTATCAAAAGCAGCACTTTTTCTTAATAAATAGAAATCTTTGCCCTAAGATATCCCACACACGATGCAAAATTCACCCATCAGGAAATGTTTGGTGTTTTACTTGGAAAGTGTAAAGTAATTTAGATTTGAACTCTTCTTCATTCGAAAGTTGACCACTTAGACTTTGAAAGTAGGCAGCAAGATAGTAAAGGCAAAATCGTCTAACACACAGAAGTCTTACATAGGTACTACCGAAGTACAATTGGGGCGGGTTTGACGATTGAGTTTAACAGTTCTGTAGAGACCAACTTAAAAATTAAACTCTTCAAAAACTGTTCTTCGAAACTCTATTTCTTTTCGAATAATAGGAAATTATCCATCTGGTTTTATGTCCTATTAATGGTAGCGCTATTTGCAAGTTAGATGTTATTGAAGAAGATCGAAAGAAAGTTCAGCCCCATGACAATCGGTGTTATGTTTCTTTGGACTGCCAACTAGGCAGCATTCCAATGTTTATTTGGCGACTTTTTTCTGCCGTTGCAATAAGAACAACGACAAGCATCTTCAGTTGAAGATATCGAGAAATCGGTTATTAAAATCAAATGTTATTTAGGTTTCCGTATTACGTGATTAAATTTAACACTAGAGGACTAAAATAAGTTAAATAAATAAACCTGAGAACTAGTATATACATACATACATACTTATATACCATATAATATTAAATTTTTGAACCACCTTTGGTATACAAGTTAAGTCGGTGACCTCCCCGCGCTAGTCAACGTTTACTTCCCGTACACGGGTGCGTTTTACACCTTTCTTCCAGCCACGACTGCCGCTGCTATAACTAGAACCGTAACTACCGCTGCTCCCGCTACCCCAACCACTGTAACTTTTTCCCGTACGCAGCCCACTGCTGCTGCTGGATGAGCTCGAAGAGTCGTCAACATAGCTGCTACTGCTCTTCCAACCACTATTGGTGCTGTCGCTCACACCATCCTTGCGCACCTCCCACCCTGGTGGCACTTTCGGCAGTGGCACCCATTCATTTTGCACTACCGGAGTCCAGACCTTCTTCCAGATGGGCACGTAGATTGCTTTCGGTCGCCAATATTTCACCCAGCGTGATTTCCAATCGACATTACGTTTCCAGAAACCATCTGCTGTGGGATCAGTGCTCGTGCTGTGTTGTACACTAATGTGGGGAGTAATGGTGAAAACAAGGAAGGATTAGTGTAAATGTTTGCCTCCTTTTAGGCGTTTTTCATTTCATTACTTACACTGTCGTCTGTGAAGAGGAATGTGCAGTACAAGGTGTGCCAAGAAGTGCAATGAGGAAGAAAGCTGTACCCAGGCCGATGTATGCAGCTAACTGTATTTATTTTAATTAATATAGAAATAGGAATATTAAAAGATGAATTTACTTGGCAACATTAGAAGAAGCGTTACTATTAGAATTGAGCCTATGCCATATGCTTTTCGTAGTTCAGATCAAAAGTAATTAAATTAAAACGAAAAAAAAATTAATTTCGCTTGCACCGATGCTAGGATACCCTTCACAGATTGGGATATAGAGCAGGCTTGTCTCCGCTCGGTGCATCCTGAGCAACGCTAAATGACCTTCGGCCTCCACGGCCTTTTGCACTCTTACGGATATTTTGCCCGTATCAATACTCTATTAGCTCAATTGGTATGAACCCTGGTCACCTAATTGTGCAGGGCTGACACCATGCACAAATTACTGATGGGCTAATACCGAGGCTGCCTCCGCCTCGTTAAAACCCTGGCAGGCCTCGGAGTACGTTCTCCACCCGCCCTCAATAAGTTGGTCTGGTCGACGACCAGCTCCTGTACGGCGGCCAGATCCTTTTCTTTTAGAGTAGAACTACTTGTCTTGACCAAAGCTCATCTAGCCGCAATTGTATGAGTTCTTACTGGACAGTGCCCAATAGGCATCCATGCGGTAAAGCTAAAAAGGAAGGAGGGTGAGGTGGAAACATCTAGGCACTTTCTTCTCCATTGTCCAGCCTTTACACGATTAAGGCTGAAAAATCTCGGTGGTTTTACCTTCGGCAAAGCAGAAACGTGATCAACATTGGGAAATCCATGCATTGCCTATACGACGATCATGAAAATCAAAACCCGAATGAACGAGCTACCTGGGTGCGAAACTGTAAAAGTCATGTGCAAAACGGTAGATTGGACGTTCACAAAATTTCTATTGGAATGAGGCTAACAGCTCAAGAAGCCTACAGGAAATGTCTAGAGCAAAGTACCAGGGAAATAATGGAGCATCTATTGTGCACTTGTTCCGAATTCGCATGACTACGCTGTACGAATCTGAGGTCTCCACAGTATGATACATTGGAGGAAGTATAGATAGTGAGAGCTTGTTAAAATTCGCCTCAAGCTCCAGGATCCAAAAGGATGACCACTCCGCATGGACCTAGTAACTGAACACCATTTGGTATCGCAAAGGACCAGATCTGGCTTATGCGTGGCTCATTGGCCTACCAGACCTAACCCAACCTATATAACAGATACTATGAACAAGCTTTCTATAGTTACAATCAGGGATAAAGAACATTGAGTATTACAGTATTATAAGGGAATTCTTCTATATAAGGAAAATTGGAACGTTTATAAATTTCTTTGTTTAATATACCGCTCGCTTTTACGTTTAGAAGACCAGACGTGGTAGTAGAGTTGTTTGCGGGCATTTCGCGTAGGCAAATTTGTTTTGTATTTGTAAAGGTTTGACAAGCAATATCCCATTTATTTCAAAAAAACTACTCGATGGAAACTTAAACGTTTTGAAAGCCTTCACTCGACAATATATATTATCACTTATAACCTTGAATATATTCTCGTACTCAACTATGAGCCTTATTCACTTGCTATATATGTATATATGTATATATTTGGTTGAGCCCACAAATATATTATTTTTTAATTATTGACATTTGATGGGAACTCACTTTCAAATCCATTCTCAATTATTTTACTTATGTATAATCCCGCTTCCTCTGGTTTTTGTGCAACAGTATACTTTTTTTTATAATATGTCCACTACAATGAATTGATCTGCACACCACACACTTCAAAGTCTCAATTGATTATAAAACGCCGGCGCTTTCTTTTGTCGCATTAAATACCACTTCCGATTTTTGTCGGTAAAGGAAATATACACACATTCGTACTTACATACATACACATAACTATTTACAGTTGATTCGATGCATTTAAATTCGCAGATGCATTGAAAAGTGGTCAAAAATTCGTCAATTTGCATTATTACGTCGCTTCATGAACGTTTCTAACGAGTTTGACGATATGTTTATGTCCCCCTTGAGGGCGTCTAGATACCACCATACTTGCCCATTTGCGCGTGCGCTCTTGTTTATTGCCAGTTTTTTAACGCCGTTTCTTTTTTCTCTATTTTGGTCGGAAACAAACTCAATAAAAAGTCTTGTATGGAACTTATTGAGCTACGCGCCATAATTAAGAATTCGATGCATGCAACTGGTGGGGCGACAATTACAATTAGATCTACATATCTACATACGGTATATATGTTTATTTTCCGACAGATACCTGCTGCAACAGAATCAATAATATTTGGTTTTGATATAGTTTACATCCATTTTACTGTAGTCAAGCAGACTTGATAGATTTTTTGGACGTGGAGAACTCAGTACAATAATATTTAAATAATAGTCTCGAATACTCTGCTCCTTTTTCTTATTCTTACAGGGTAATCAAAGAAAAATCACTTTAGTATCTCTGCCGATAGTTTTTTGTGGACCAGATCTCAGAGGGAAGCGAGACGCATTTGCAGACAGAAAAAGAAAGAGGCTGAAATGCGGGAGGCTTACAGAAGGTTTCAAGAGCGGAGCATACTCTTGTAGAACCCCCAAAGGTGATCTAGTCACCGATACCCAGAGCATACTTAAATTATGGAGGGAACACTTCTCCAGCCTGCTGAATGGCAATGAATGTACAACGTCAGGAGAAGGCGAACCAGATTCCCCAATCGATGACGATGGAGCAGACGTTCCATTGCCCGACCATTAAGAAGTTCGAATAGCAATTACCCGCCTAAAGAACAACAAAGCGGTGGGGGCCGGTAATCCATCTATACAAACACGGCGGCGAAGAACTAATAAGGAGCATGCATCAGCTTCTTTGTAAAATATGGTCGGACGAAAGCATGCCGGACGATTGCAATTTAAGTGTGTTATGCCTAATCCATAAAAAGGGAGACCCCACAATCTGCGCCAACTACTGTGGGATAAGCTTCCTCAACATCGCGTATAAGTTTTTATGGAGCGTATTGTGTGAAAGATTAAAGCCCACCGTCAACAAACTGATTGGGCCTTATCAGTGTGGCTTCAGACCTGGAAAATCAACTACCGACCAGATATTCACCATGCGCCAAATCTTGGAAAAGACCCGTGAAAGGAGAATCGACACACACCACCTCTTCATAGATTTCAAAGCTGCTTTCGATAGCACGAAAAGGAGCTGCCTTTATGCCGCGATGTCTGAGTTTGATATCCCCGCAAAACTAATACAGCTGTGTAAACTGACTTTGAGCAATACGAAAAGCTCTGACAGGATTGGGAAGGACCTCTCCGAGAAGTTTGGTACCAAACGAGGTTTCAGACAAGGCGACTCCCTGTCGTGCGACTTCTTCAACCTGCTGCTGGAGAAAATAATTCGGCCTGCGAATCTTTTATAAGAGTGTACAGCTGCTGGCGTATTCCGATGATATTGATATCATCGGCCCCAACACCCGCGTCGTTAGTTCTGCTTTCTCCAGACTGGACAAGGAAGCACAGTAAATGGGTCTGGCAGTGAACGAGGGCAAGACGAAATATCTCCTGTCATCAAAAAAAAAGTCGTCGTTGGCTCTCACGTCACTGTTGACAACGTCTGATAGTGCTTAACGTGAGATCCTGCTGTCGACAGCTTAACTCCACGGTGCTCAAAAGCACAATGGATCAATACAATGCGTCGCTCAGCGCCCTGAAAACTGGGTAACGATTTTCAGTACCAATCGGCAGTGTGGCATGGACACACTAACCACCTTGGTAGGGCTCGAGGCCCATCTAAAACCTCTGCCGTACTTTGGGTCCGGCACCCGGTTGCAATGCAACTGCACATTCGACTGACAAAGTCAGTTCTTCCCGCGATTTGGGTTTTAACCACAGCCACCACGAATCTCCACAAAAGGCCAAACCCAATGAGCAGACTGGAGCGAGCTCCAGGGGCTACTGCTCTACGTGGTACCAGGTTAAAGTCTTTGGTATTGACCTTGTAGCCGAAGCTACGACCAGTTGAGCTTCCATACACCGCGGGTATATTCGGTTTCCCCTCGAACCCAGAGGAGTCCTCCCGTACCCGCAGGGGGAGTCACTGTTGACAGTCATAACTTTGAAGTCGTAGATAGTTTCGTCTCTCTTGGAACCAGCTTAAACATCACCAACAATGTCAGCCTTGATATCCAACGCAGGATAACTCTTGCCAACTGGTGCTACTTCGATCTCGTGCATGTGACACATTAATATGCAGTGCCCAGTGTTAATCCACCAACCGCCTTAATTTATCCCAGAGGAGGCCAGTAGCCGGTATTAACCTTTTCAGGTTGTAAGCTGTCGAAAAGAGCTTTGTTTGTAAAAGTTCAGATATTTGTAACCAGTGTCGATCACTTCTAACATTTTTTTACCTTGGCCTTCTTCTTCAATGATATGTGGGCCTTTCTAACACAAAGGATGGGCTATTTTATTTCCTTAAAGTCGCTTAAACCCATTCAAAATATACCACTGCATACCTTAGAATTTAATGTTGTAACAAAGAATTTTGTGTAACCTGGAATAAGAGTTTTGCTGAATTTTAACACTAAGAGTGGGATAGGGAAAATTTATTGAATGGTCAGAAATTTTTTTACGATATTTCTCTCTATAAAAAGGGCTCAACTTTAATAATAAAAGGCGCTCGTGATGTCCTTTTCTACTCGGATTCGTAACGCGCATTCTGTGCTCGCGAGTACAATGGAAGCGTCAACCCATTCGACTATATTTAACCTCATATTCTTGCGAATTCATCATACAACCAAACAAATTGCAAAGGTCTCAGTCTGTCGTGAATCCTCATATTGAAGCACTAGTGACGACGGTTATAACAGGTGCTGAGTAAAATAGATTAATATTCCGAACATTTCTCACAACCGTTAGCTTGAATCGCAAACAAAAATTTAAAACTCAAGACGAATACAAATGGAGGCAGCGTCTGCAGTTTTAAAAAAGATACAAAAAAACGATTTAAAGTTGTGATTTCGGCTCTTACGCAATAGAAAGTTAAACATATAAATTTGGATCAATTAGTAAAAAAAGAGTAAATGTTATTCAATAAGTGTCCAGACAACTATAATTCGACTTATATATTATACGTTATAGTAAGACACTGGTAGACACATAATTTTTGTCATGAAAATATTGATACCCAGAAATCAAATTTGAAAACAGATATTCTGTAACCTGCGGCTTTAGATTTTACAATACTATTGTGATCAAATTGAAAGGTGAATTAATTTGAATTAATTTATGTTTCGCATGTTTTTCGAATCGGTAATTTTTTTTCTGTAGGTTGGTAGTACTGACATCTATGCTAAATTTCTCGCCAACATATTCATTAGTATTTGAGATACGCGTCGTTTTATGTGGCTCTAAAAGTGAATTCTTCAATTTTTACTACATATGTATGAATTTATTGAACAAAGAATGGCGATAATGCACCATCTCATACTGCATTGGTTATTCGTGATCATTTCGCCACATTTTCAAATAATATCGTGGCGCAACCACCGCATTCGCCTGATTTACCAGTGGCCAGTACGTCAGACACTCACTCCGCGAGAAAAAAACGATCTCAAAAAGGTATTACTACCACCTTTGCATATTAAATTGGGTTTGATGAAGAATTTTGAGGGTTCTTGTATCTGAAACAAAAATTTCCAAGAGTCAGTGAAGCAAAAATTAAGGAGGGTATATTTGTGGGTCCGCAAATAAGAGAACTAATGAAAGATGAAACATTTGAGGAAATGCTCAATAAAACTGAAATACGAATCTGGAGTGCCTTTAAAAGCGTTGCTAAAATTTTTTTGGAAATGTGAAAGCTGACAATTACAAAGATCTTGTGACTGAACTACTTACTGCTTATAAAAAGATGGGTTGCAACATGTTCCTTAAAAATCACTTTCTGGACTCTCATCTGTATTTTTCCCCGTAAGCGACGAACATGGGGAACGGTTCCACCAAGACACTTCTGCTATGGAGAAACGGAGTGTCAGTTTGCTTGCCGATTACTGCAGGACATTGTTATGGGATACTCCAAAAATAAAATATCGCGAAAAACATCGACAGTAACATTTGAAGGTATTCTTTGGTTAATAAAATAATATAACAGTAATATATCTATCGCTGTTTTTTTTAAACAAAAATCCTCATAGCAAAAAACTATAGATGATAGAAGAAATCTGTAGCTATTTTCTGCATTTTTGGCAATTTTTACATAATAAACTCTTTGTTCTGTTCATGTCACATAAAAACAAGTGGATTTTTGTTTACCAGTGTTATTAATCACGAACTCGACGGTTGCTGCATTCATATGGATTCAGTGAAAAGCCCCTATGTGCAATGAATTAAACTTATCTATGCGGAAAAATGCAAAAAGTAGACGCACGAGGCTAAATCGTGAGGTTGATGTAGCAATTCGTAGCATAATTCTACGTAAATTTGCACTAGTCGTTGGTACTCGTAAGAGCGCGTTCTCACTATTCTCAACTATTACGACGTCAGGTTTCTGAATATTTCATGTAGGATATAACCTGTGCAGTCTTCTAAGATGACTACTTTCTCAGCTATTATCTTCCGCTCCTTCAATTAGTGAACTGTTTGCTCTAACTTAGTTATAATCGGTGTTATTGAAGAAGACACTTCCACAGAATGACGAAATATCGTGCAATATGAAACCCCATTGTTATTTGTTTTACCAGGTTTCAGTAGAGGAATTATTATTGCGCTTAGCGACCATTTATATCTGGCAAAGCAGAATAAATTAAATGAAGATTTTGTCTTTCTGGTGATAATTTGGCTAGTTCTCCTGATGAACGCCGTTGATTGGAAGTTTGTGCCACTCTCAAATTGCTCGTGTGTTGGGATTACCCGCCGAAGGGTAAAGGTAAATTGTATCAGAGAAGAGTTAACAAGTATTTAATAACTCTATTAAAAAAATTACCGCTTCTGTTCGGGGATTTGGTCGACGTTATGTTTTCTTATCGTTGGTTAGGAAAGATTCTTTTTCTTTACTAGCGTAGATACAGCTTATGTGGTTGTAGCCGAGTTCACAACAGCGTGCCAGTCGTTTCTTCTCTCCGGTATTTGGCGCCAAATGGAGTTCTTCCTTTTCCTTCTCTTCCACTAGTGGATACTGAATCGAATACTTTCAAATCTGAATTGTTCTCATCGAACCGGACAACATGACCAAGCCGGCGTAGCCGCTGTCTTTTGTTTTGTTGAGCCATATACAGCTCATCTTTTCATCGGCTTCTGTATTCACCGTTACCAATACGTAAAGGACCACAGATATTCCGCAAAACCTTTTTCTAGAACACTCCTAACGTCACATAGCAGGATGGAAATGATGAGGGACTTTAAGAGTTCCGTGTTTGTTCGTCGAGAGAGGACTTTACTTCTCAATTGCCTACTCAGGCCAAAGTAGCACCTGTTGCAAGAGTAATTCTGCTGGATTTCGAGGCTGAGATTGTTATTGCTGTTAATGCTGGTTCCAAGATAGACGAAATTTTCTACGACATCGAAGTTACCACTGTCAATAGTGACTTGGGGGCCTAGTCGAGAGTGCGGTGACTGTTTGTTTGATGACCAGAGATGACCTATATGCTTCGTTTCCTTAACAAGTCTGGGAAAATCAGAACTAACGGCGTGGTTATTGAGTCTAATGATATCAATATTATCGGCGTACGCCAGCAGCTATACATTCTTAAAGAAGATTGTACCTTCTCTATTTAGGTCTGTAGTTCGTATTATTTTCTCCAGCAATACAGGGATTGTCCGGAAAGCAATAGGACTCAGTCGATTTAAAAAAATTGATTGAACCAATCGTTCAAATTCTTCAAAGATTTTCAAATTAGGCTCTTTCTGTGTCGATGCAGCGCTGCCAGCGCGATTTCTAACATTGAAGGCGCCACGGAACGCATTCTCCGGAATAACCTTGAGAGCCGAGATGCATGCTGCTTTGATCCTCTCTGCCGGCGTGTGCCACTCGGAAGATTGCCTCTTTGTCTCAGGATTATACTCTAAGATCCATGGCTCCTCACCTGTGATAACGTTATTCGAAAATTGGGGGTCACTTTCACACGTGTTCAAATTTTCTTGGCACACTTCCACTCGCCACAATTTCTGGTCGTCAGTGAGCACTTTTGGGACCACCTTCGCACACACTTTGCGCATGTTGAAGTGCTTCGTCACAATGTCATGAATCACAGATTTTGATAAATTGAACATCTGGGCAATTAATCAAATCCTTAGTCGACGACCTGGGTTCAAAATTTTGCGCACAGCAACCTCTTCCCGGTCCTCCAAAAAGGCTGAGTGCCACCGAAATACACCACTTCTTGCTAAAGTAACATCTGGGTAAGCCTGCTTGATCATATCAAACTCTACTCTAACGAACGCTGCATTGTCTTCTTGCTCCACTCACAGAAACACGTCGAGCGAAAATGTTTGTCCTGACTCGCCAAGTGCTCGGAGGCAACTGACCAGCCGCTCGTTCGTTAGCTAGGAACGCCCTCTACCGAAACTAGTCGGTGCATGCACGCTCCGAAGTACATTCGCGGTGGAAGAAAATAAGTCCTATTACTTTCCGGATAAACCCTGTAGATTGAAGAAGTGGCACAATAGGAGTCTCTTTAAGGAGTATAATGAAGCCAAGCAGTTACTACGTCGACGACTTCGTACAGTATGCCGACCGGACTTCGGACGCAACTAACTTCCGACAGGTACTGACCGCCATTCACACTGGAATTATCAACACCTTCACCGACTCCCTTCCGGTGAATGGCGTTCTTGGATTCAAACCACCACACATCGCAGACGAAGAGCTCGAGTTGCGTGAGAAACGCGAGTGACCCTAGCGCAGCTTCGTTCTGGATATTGGAGCAGGTTAAACTCCTACTTGTCCAGAATAGACCCCGACATATCTAATATATGTCCTGCATGCAACGAATCTCCGCATGACACTAGCCACCTCTTTGCATGTCCTGCCAAACCCTACTCATCTAACACCCCTTTCCCTTTGGTCCGACCCCGTCGAAACAGCACGTTTCCTGGGCCTCCCACTAGATGACGTCGACGACAACATGGATGACCCTTACCATCCTAACGGGGATTGATATCCGTTAGAACTACAAAAACAACGTAGGAGTCGCTTTATCTGAAACCTCGCTTGTTATCGAACGAATCGGAGAGGTTCTTCCAAATTATGATGGAGTTTTTTATGTTTCTCAACGTCAGTTTACAAAGCCATATTAGTTTTGGGGATATGTCAAATTTAGGCATAGCGGCATAGAGGCAGTTCCTTTCATGCTTTCATCCGACTAAATTTTACAAAGAAGCTGATGCATGCCCCTAGTCTGTTCTTCGCCGTCGGCTTGAATGGCACAGAACAGCCGGCAATCTATCGGCCCCGCCGCTTTGTTGTTGTTCAAGCGGGTTCCGAAAGATTACATCCATATTGTTTTCTTGTTATTGTTCTGGCGTCATAATCATCCCAAAAAAATTAAAAGAGAAAATACAATATTTTAATTTCTTTATAAATGTTTTATTTATTTTCTTTTCTCGTTTAATGGCTTTTTAAATTTTTTTCTTTGCGATTTTGTTCTTTTCACGCTTAACATCCTTTATATGTGAGTACATGCATCATATGTATTTAAATATATATTGTAATAAATGTATGTATGTATTAATGTATGTATGTATATTATAAAAAATTTAGTTTACTTTGCAACGCACATACATATGCATCATAAATATCGTAGGTACGCAAAACTAATAGTATTTTAAAGCGCTGCGCTTAAATTACAGTAAAAACAAGCCTATAACAAAAGGAAAACAATGCTAATGACATGCAATTACATTCATAAATAACAGCTAGTATAAACATACATATGTATATATGCAATCGCCCTATATTGTTTGTAATGATAGCGCCATATTTTTATTTTGTATGTATGTAATAGAATCGCATAAAATTGATTTATATGAAGTAATAAATAAATTTTGTTATCAATATATATGTATATAAGCATTCTGAGTATATATGTGTGCTTATGAGTGTATAATACATACAAATATGGTGCTTTAGTAATTTTGATTTTAATTTTGCTCTTTATTTTCATTTTAAAACAATTTAATTTTTTTTCTAGGCTTTCAAATTTTTTATTAATTGTTTCATTGTACATATGTATGTGTGTGTATGTCGGCATGGTTTTAATGGAACTTTGCGATTACATGTGCATGCATATCGACGCCGAGGAGACACGCTAAACTTGAGTTGCCATTGCAAATTCACACTTACATTTATAAAATCTAAGCATTGCTCAGCAACTTTTGGAGGCACTGTTGCGACATTTCACCTTAAATGATTCACTTTTGCAACATTTAATGATGCACTGTTGCAACATTTCACCTTTAATGGGGCACTGTTGCAACATTTCATCTTTAATGATTCAATTTTGCCATCAACAGGATTTCTAGCAATAAAGTACACTTTAAAAGTGCCTTTTAATTTCGGTTTAGCACGTTTGCCTCCACGACACAGACACGTTTGCATTGGAACAAATTGTTTAGGCTTCTCTTGAATTTAAAGCTAAGTGTACACTAATCCTTTTTATATTAAATATGTAATTTATAACATGAGCGTATTATAACTAAGCAACTAACAATTAGATTTTTGCATATAAAACTAATACATAGGAGTAATTAACAGCTACATTTGTGGTACATAGTACATGAAACGCTTACAGAATATACTTATACAGTATGTATGTAAAAGAGAGTATTCGCAAAGCGCTAAGGCAAAGTATGATTATAAATCTTAAGTCGTTGTATGAACTAACAGTAAATCGTAATTTAATTAATTGTAAGACTAATTTTAGGTTAATCGTAAGCAAATTAATAACTACATTAAACATGTATTTTACTGGGCATTTTAACTGATTAACGGAGAGAGAAAAAGAGCGGAAAATGAGAAATACAGTACGAATTATAATAATTTTATACTCAATAAATTTGCTTCAAATTTTAACAATTTCCACATTTTTTTTAACATATTTTACGATGTTGTTGGAAAAGTAACAAAGATTGTGTTAATGGCGTACATTTTTTTAATTTATAAGCTATGTGGTGTTGGAAATGTCGCAATAGTCATTACTTAAGTTGAAAATAGATTTCTTATAGATTTTTCAATTGCAAATAATGGCTACTTCAAGAGAATTTATTTCAATCTAATTCAATTAAGTTTTAAAAGCAACGCAAATAATTAAGGATACAAAAATAAGAAATAAGTTTTTCGAGCCACAAACAAATAAAGTTCTTATAAAAAATGTGAGTTAAGTTACCGCAGGCCTTAGGTTTCAATCTGCATATTAATTGTAATTCTAGTGGATGTACTTGTATGACAAAGAGTTACAAAATCTATTCAAAACTACATATAACCTGTAGATTGTCCACAAAAATTTCATTATATTCACATTTTGGAGGTTTTTAAATAAGCCGCGTATTGTTTTAAGTTTGATTCAATGGTCAAAAGCAAAAAGCCAAAGCACAAATTCACATTCAACTCTTTCTCGCAAAATTCTTATTTTAAGGCAACAAAATGTTTTAAGGCAGTTTGCGAATATTTGAACGCGAAATGTTTTCAAATTCGAGTTTAGCGGTTATTCCCGGTGACCATACACAGTAATTTTTTAATTTAAAGTATTCTATAATTTTTCAGCTACAATTATTGTTCTTAAAAACCAAATATTTTTAATCTCACATTAGCTCAAATTGTACTGCAGCATATTAGTTGTAGACTCACATAAATTGTGAAATATTTACTTTCAAAAATACATAAGTACATATTGAAATCCTCACTCTCCTCTATTGACCTTTCTCTCCGTACCATTAGCAAGCACTTGCTTTATTAAATAAGTACAAATGTATGTGTGAGTAACAGTTAAAATGCCTTACAAAATTGTTGTATGAGAATTTCGTGTAAACAATTTCAGAAATCTTCAGCAAGAAAAAAATTAAAGTAATCTTACAATAAGAAAGTTGCTTTCGTTTTGTTCCATAAAGAGTTTCGGTTGAGTTTCCACTGAGTCTCCATTGAGTTCGTTACGTCCGTTTATGCGGACAAGTATCAGTCTTTAAAGGATTAATTCTCGTTTGTAAAATGATGTGCTGTCTGCTCACCAACTTTCATATGAGGCTTGCTGTTTCTGCTATGTTTCGAGTAATTTGTAGACAAGTTAAATGAAAGCAACAAACATTAAACAAGCGCTGAGTATGTAAACTAAGCTACACCAAGAAGAGTATATAGAGAGGGGATTTCATGCTGAACACGATTCCACAGAAATTGGCAATCCATTGAAGCGCGTCGCCTGCGTTGTAACATTTCAAAGTAACCGCTACCCGTTGCATTTACCGTAATTTAATTTTAGCACAATTAGCATGCCACACCCCCGTTCGTCTGCCAAATCAAATCACTCGAACGACATCAAATTGATGGGCAGCGGTTTGGGTGCACTGCGTTGCATGGCCACCTTGCAAATGGAGGCGGTCCAAAGCTGTGTCGCCTGCGCGCTATCCGTGCGAAACTTGTAGATTGTACCCAATGTGCGATGATAAAGCTCAAATGAGTTTTTATGCTTAGTATTATCGACGACTTGTGCGAACCAGCCCTCGAGCGGACACACTTTGCACGGTTCGCGCTTGAAGTCGCTACGTTCGCTGCCTTTGAATGATTTGGGCGGAAAGTACACGAGCGAATTAGCCCAAATCTGTAGCCAATAGCGTTGCCAAGAGGCCACAGCGGGCTTACGGCCCTCCTTTTGCACCGTCTTCCGACGCACACAACCTTGCACACAGTTCTCCGGATCGAGCGTGGGCGCATAGATGAGCTCCAAATCACTGTTGTGGCAAAGTGCGCCCTCAACGCTATCATTCGAGGTGGCATCGCCGCTACTCAACATATTACTGCTCTGCTCCAGCACCGAATCGTCCAGTAGATGGCGCGCTTGCTGGTGGCTGAGCACACTGTAGTCGTGCAGATAGTGTTCGTCGCCGTAGCCGAGCATTAGCGTGGGATTACCATAGTTGGCGCTGTCGTTGTGCGAATGTGTGATTTTACCGAAAATGCTGAAAATGGTGGAAGGAAGGAAGAAGTGATTAGTTTGTGGTGGAAACATGCTTGCAAAATTTAGAAATAAATAAAACTTGTTTTTGTACAACGTTTTAATAGAAATTATTTACAAAAATATACTGTGAGTCAAACTAAGTATACGTACGGCTGCAGGTTGCAACTAAAAATAATTGTAAATCAATAAAAATATAATTTTTCTATAATGGATATGAAATTCTAAATCGATTAAATAAAATCAAATCGATTTTTAAGCGATAAAATTGATTGCTTCATATTTTTAGCTTTTAATTTATTTTGATATAAAAGGGAGATAATTTAAGTCTAGTAAAATGGACACCATTACTTTTCCTATAGAGCAATTTGGATACAAAAAGAGCTGAGTCTCAACAAAATCGATCAATGTCTGTAGTTAATAGTTTCTGGAGGGGGAAAACAGACTTACGGCAACATTAAGCAAACACGGTTGCGGTTGATTTGCGGTTAGCCGACGTAAACGGTGGCAAGCCTGGTCAGGAGGGATTTGCTTTGTGTTTGATAGGAGAGACAAGGGATCGTCTACTATTAGCTACTACCGGCCAAGCTCCTAACTCAAACCTGTGCTATAAACAATTGAACTGTATGAAGGAAGCAATTGTCAGAAGTGGCCAGCTTAGACAAACGCCAGGCTACATACATCAAGAAAGATTAGCCATCAGCTCCTAAGGTTTAGTTGGGAGAAAACCGGCTGTCCCAATTTTTTGCCAATAGAGCTGAGTGTCTATTTGAGAGTGGCATTATGCAATTACCTTGAAAATAGCAACAAGTCATCGAACAAATCGGTAGATATATTATATATTGGACTAAAGTTGTATATTTCTAATTATGCCAACCTTCACTTTAATGCTAAACAATGTTTTTAATCCTCCTATAAATATTTAGAAAAGAAATGTAGAGCGTGTTTTTTTAAATACCCAAGGGCATATTATTGTATATTGAAGGTTTGCATTGATTGAGTAAGATATTAGCTTTATTAGCTGATTGAAAAATAACAATAAAAAATAAGCTGAAAGCCGCATAACACAAAAGTAAAAATATTTGTATGTTTTTAAGCCAGACGACATAATTTTACCACTACAATATAAAGAAATAAATCATGCAAGGATTTCTGAAAAAAAAGTTAAATAATATAAGTAACTTAAGAAATGATATGCACTGCCAGACTTTCAATTGCTGAATTATATTATCAAAATGAAAATTTTTGGGACATATTGGAGGTATATACATTATGGGAACATATTCTTATTTTTGATGGGAACCAATTTATTGGCCTCTGAATAATATCATTCATTACGATATCAATAAACATTTTTTCCGTTTGAAAGTATCGATATTTCCTCATATACTTATACATATAATATAAGATAATGAAATAAAATAATATTTACATAAAGATATTTACAGAAAGAGAAACTATCCGTTTGCAATACATTTATGTAAGTTTTGAGGATATCCGTAATGGCATTTATTTTGTGCCACTTGTTGAAGAAATAATTTCTAGCGGTCTAAGAGTACCCTGGCGAAATAAACACTAGTTGTGCATAACGTGGAACTATGAATTGATCGAGTAGTTATGTGGAGGATGCGATATATGTAAGTGTGCTTTTAAGGTGCGATGCAAGTAGAGATTCTTTTTTCAGTAGACTTTCTTTGACAGATGACGCGTGATTCGTGTCAAGCTGTCATGTTAGTTTATTTAGTATTCTTTGGCATTTCATCATGGTAAGACTTACGCCTAAACAACGTTTACAAATCGTTCAACTTTAATCGTTAATCGGCCTACTGATCATACTATTCGTAGCACCATCACCAGCCTTGAGATCCAGCATTCACTATTGGATAATATTCGATCGAATAGACCACGTCCAGCACCCAGGGTAGCGGAGAGTGTACACGAATACCGTGGAGAGTCGATTCGGCATTGTTCGCAGCAACTCGGATTGATGTATGGAACGATTTGGGACAAAGAACAACCGGAAGAGCTCACATTTCTTCCAGGAAAAACTACGGTTTAGTGTGGTTTGTGGGTCGGTGGAATCATCGGTCTATATTTCTTCAAAAAAGATGCTTGCGAGAACGTAACCGTCAATGGCGACCGTTATCGCGCCATGATAATCGACTATTTGATGCCTGAAATTGAAGCTCGTGCAGGACTTGGAGCAAGACATCACACGCGTCATTCATCAGTTACTAGTCGAAATGTTCGAACGAGTCATCGGAAATTGGACTCAAATTTGAAAGAGATAATCTTCAAATAATAAATGCTAAAGAAGTTCTTTCGAATGATAATAAACATTCTCCACTAAATATAAAGTTTCTGTGCTTTTTCTTTAAAAAAATAGGGAACAACAGAAAGTGGATAAAGGTGAGCGAAGTGAGTTATTGAACGTCCACGTTGCATGTTCCAGTTGTCTCAAACAAATTGTTCTGATAGGATGGAATATAATTATTTTCATACTTCAATTTGAGAAAAAAACCCACTGTTTTTAAAGTCGTTTGCAAATACCCGATACCCTAACGTTGTAATATTGTGTTGGAAGTAGTTTTTTGAATCTCATCGAAATGGGAAAGTATGGCTGAGATTTTTTTTTGCTTTACACACATACATATTTTTAGAGAGTATTCTTGTGCCTCTTGCTTATAAGAGAACTAGGTTACTAATACCAGAAACCGCTTGAAAAATAAATAATTATCGAAACGTTATTTTTAATATAATAAAATAAACAAGGTTAACGAAGGGAAACAATTCAATATTTCAAAGCTTTGCAACGAATGAGTTAAATCTTTAAGCAATGCAAAAAAAGGCGCAGAAATTTAACAAGCAGCAATAATTAATTATGTAAAAGTGAAATTAGAGCACAAAAAGCAAAATGGTATTGTAATTTGGAATACGAACTAAATGTTATGTATCAATTTGCACTCACCGACTGCATCTACAACGCTTATTCGAAATGGTGCCAATACCGGGTGCGATCATCAGAATGGAGCACTGACATTTGTGATAGAAATTTCGCGGCAAGCTCGTGCTGCGAAATCTGCCAGCACGCATGACAATGTCATACAAAATAATAATAATAATAATGAATTAAAGCAAATTGGTTTTGTTTTGGCAGCACACAATCGTTGTAGAATTTCGTTCGCATATTTGTTTGGCCGACGCACGCGACGTTTAATGTAAAGTATGTTTGTATGTACATCCAATTGCATGATGTGGTGAGTTAGTTAAGTACACAGATACAGAGAGAGAGAGAGTAAGGAAGTAAGAAAGATTGCATGATGGGTGTGTCGTTTGCGTTGCAGGTGACAGATGTTAGTGAGAAGGCATTTCAAAGAAATACAAAAAAACACAAATTGTAAAATTACAAGTGTTATATAAATACAAATACAAAGTACTTTTAATTTGTTAAAGGCAAATGTTAGTATAGCAATTGTTAAGTAGCCAATTAATGTGAGACGAGCGACGCTACTGAGACGCCATTTGTGTGCGGTTTAGAACTTACTTCGTGCCCAGGCTGCGACATTTGCGATGGCCGGGTATGAATTTAGTGCCGCTACTGTTGGCGATGCGCATGGAACCGATCGTTTTGGCGGGTGAGAGATTCAAGCAAGCCAGCGCCGGTGTGATGGCGTCTATATTGAAAGACTCCTTCGAGCTGCAAGACGATGAACTCGGACCGGACGGTGAGGCGGGCTCCAATTTTAGTGATTTTCTGCAAATAAAAAAAATGTTATTATGCATAATGAACAAAATCAATAATAATAATAAACTCACTTGTATTGATCCTCTTCGAAGATGTTCTGCAACTCCTCAATATAGCGTATGGATGTCAAATACTTTTGTGTTGCCTCAATTGGCATTATATGCGTGTAGTCTGACTGTTGATAATTGGCGATAACGCGCAAAATATTATTCATTTTATTGCGGCGTTGTTCGGGTTCGAGACCGCCCTTATGTGGATGTGCCAAATCAATATAAATTAGATCGGTCAGGAATAAACCCAAATAGGGTATGCATGGTAGGCGTAGACTCTCCAAATAGGCACGTAAATTCTCCCAATTATTTTGATCGCTGAATATATCGCTTAGTCGTTCAAATGCTTGCCGATCCTTTTTGGAGAGACAAGCCCAAGTCTTTTTCAAGCGGAAAATGCTGGCACTTTGCATGGCGGAAATGATGGCGAACAGCGAATGCAGATTGTTCAGTTCGTGCAGTTTCTTGGACACCTGTTGGAAGACGAAATTTGAAGAAATACATTAAATCATTAATATAAAATTTTATAAAAATATTTGAAAATTATTTTTATTGTTAATAATAGGTAAAGATAATTTTAGTAACTAAGAGTATGGAAGTAGGATGAAATATAAAAAAAAAACTCCGAAAAACGCTGCCGTATTTCGGTTACAAGAACCCAACTGGCGTGGAAACATTAAAATGAGTAGTAGTAATCAGTAAAACAGCAACAATAACCCGTCGGGTCTGAAATTTCTAGTCGGCTCTCATTAACGAAGGTTAACTGTTCTCATGACAGTCGAGTCTACGTAGCCGCATTTTTTTTTCGCCAAGGAAGTCTACTCCGCAGAGTTCTGGCGCTACAATAACAACAACAACAAATCGCAACTGAATTTTAATCCGACAAAGTCCAAAACGATTTGTATAATTGGTTTTATAACGCTACAGCTACCAATTCGAAAATTTCCAAAACAGCCGCCTCTACGTTACCGGAATGCAGCCTAATTTTAACCGACCAAGGGTTAATATTTCGGCGATTTAACGCTTTTCGGATTGGTAAATAGTAATTGGAGGTAAGTTAGACTACATAGATGTCATCGGAATTAAGCTTAGCCAAGGATCCTAGTAGTATTTAGTGAAAGTTTTGGCTACTACTACAACAATATGTCGTTGGTACGAAGTCGGATTGTCACCTCGGCGACAAATTCCAAAATTTGCTCTACTAAAACTTAGTTTTTTCTGGGACCAAAAATTTACTCTATATCCGTCTTAGTTAGTTTAATAGAAACTAATTGAAAAATATATAAAAGTCACTACAAAATACCCTTATAATAGGTTGTCAAAAAAGTCTTGCGGTATTTTCGCTAGTTGGCGCTGAAAGCGCTTAGTTCTCGTTTTATTCGTCGCATCGGGTCATGCTATACCTTTTGGAAAGCTCATTCCACGCGCTAGTTATAGCGTCGCAAATATGGAGCAAAATAAAGAGAAAATACGGCATATTTTACAGTACTACTACGATAAAGGCAAAAATGCATCTCAAGCCGCCAATAAAATTTGTGCAGTTTATGGACCCGATACAGTTTCCATTTCCACCGCACAACGATGGTTTCAACGTTTTCGATCTGGTGTAGAGGTGGTCGAAGATACGCCACGCTCCGGAAGGCCTGTCGTCGAAAATTGCGATAAAATCGCTGAATTGGTCGAAAGAGACCGGCATAGTAGCAGCCGTAGCATCGGTCAAGAGCTGGGCATGAGTCATCAAAAATTCATTTCAATTTCAATAAAAATACCGCAAGACTTTTTTGACAACCCATTATATACCAAATTTATGAGGCATCTAACCTCACTAATAGTATCTAGCTTAATGTTTTAATAAATTAATCATAAATTAAGTAAAATAATGAATCAAAATAATTAATTAACCTCACTAGTAAGTACCTCCAAGATAACCAAATTTATACAAACTTTCCCTCACCTTAATGAAGTGTGTCAGTATTTCGGCACGTTGCTTTGGCTGTTCGCCACTCAATATTTCCTGCACAGTCCAAAAGCTGGTGTGGTTGAAACGTTTCGTAAATGCAACAATATTCGGTGTGACGACGTGTTTGTCCTTCTTCGTCCAAGCGCAACTGGTCAACTCGTCCGGTTGTATGGCAGCGAAGATGGGAAAATCCAAGAGCGTAATCTGATTGGCCAACTCATCAGCCGGCACGCGTAGCGCATTCAAAATGACCGCATCCAAGTTGTTCATAGACGAACGTGCGGGCAGACTTTGGCTCTTGCCGGGCGGTGGTGCGGTGCTGCGAGCAGTATAGAAAACAGTATGATTAGACAGATAAACTTACAAGATGACACATTGCACATATGACACACGAGCTAATTAAATGAATAGCTACTTACCCCACACAGTAGTAGCAACCCGGCGAGCCCGGCGATGAGGATAACGAATTCAGGCAGCCGATGGAATTCTTGCGACGACTACTTTTCACATGCATTGTCTTGCTAGCGATTGCTTGCGTCAACTGCTCGGCATCGAATTGACAACTCTGCGTTGAGCGTGTGCTATCCTTGCGTGGACGCATGTAGGAAATGGTTGCGGCGCCATCATGACTACCGTTACGCCCACACGAATAACGTTTGGAATTGCGTAAGCCGGCTGAGTGTTGTTGGCCGCAATTGCTCATCGAATTAGTGTAGTCGACGCGGTGATGCTGTGGCTGTTGCTCCTGTTGTGAATTCAATTGTTGTTGTTGGGACTGTTGCTGTTCTTGTTGTTTAAGGTGTTGGTGATGATTGTTGGCGGTGTATGTTGTTGGTGGCGCCATGCAACCGCTGCTAGCATTGGAATGAGTGTCACTGCGCGGCGAATCTTCACGTAAATTTTTATAGATATACTCCTCACCCAGCTACGAGGATAAATGTGAAGGTAAGTAGGTATTTTTACAATAACAAGTGCAAAAGTCTATAAAATATGTCTTAGCGGTTTTATTACTTACTTCAACGTAACGCAAACTATCCGCCGATAATTCTCTTGAGATTTCCGAGTAACGCATCATGGCACGTGGGGTGTAGGGAAATGCATGCGGAGGCTCCGCAATGAAGGCAATGGATAGAATAACACACAAACGCTATGTACGTAGCGGTAAAATAACACACAACGTTGGGTTTCACACTATTGGCAGGGTGTGAAAGGGTCTCCTTTGTGTCTGATGCAATCACGTGTACAATGAAGTCATTCAGGCGTAAAGTGATATCTGTAAAGAGGGAGAAAAAATTTAATTTCGTTATGAACAGAAACAAAGCATTTTTCACATTGAATGAGCGGAATCAAGATTAAAACACCATATACATAGGTATATAAATAATAATTTTGAGAAATTGAATAGAAAATAAATCGGCATAAATTTAATTAATCATTATAGTGAGAAGTAAGTAGGCTTTACGTTCGGTGGGAGTCAAATATTAACAGGTTTCCTGTCCCCATACAAAAATTAATTTTTAACGGTACACGTCCAACACTTATTTTTGAAATTATATTGCTGCAGGCGTTTTTATACTATCCCACACATTTTGACAGCGTTATAACGGTAACAAAAAATTTGTATCAGCTATGATACACGAACGTGTTACTACGAAGTTGAATTGCATAAGCTCAATGTATCATCAGTGATACATGTATATCATATATTTTTTAATTTATTTGTATATATACATATATCATATATCATATATATGTATCATATATGATACATGGACGCTGTACACATGGTACATGAAAATAATTTTGTATCACATGTGATACATTGGAAAGGGAACCTGTTAATTACCCGCATATCCGTCAGATGTATAAAATGTATCGGATAAAATACAAAAACCGTTAAAAATATCCTTTGCACTTATTGTATTTTCAGGAACATACCTATTTTTTTCAAATAATCGTACTAAAGGTTAGCAGTATATTCAGCATTTGGAGACTAAAGGAAACTGTAGACCGATCTTATCAAGTTTTGACATTCCGTTAAGTGATTAATTTTAATTAGAAAATCTACGTATTGACCGACACATATATTATGACAAAAAAATACCCGGAAGGTCACTCCTCCGGGGAAAAGGCAAAGAAACGTTGTAAGCCTGCTAACCCTACACATCTGAGACCTCTCCCCCTAACTACCTCCGACCACGTCGAAACAGCACTTTTCCTGGACCTTTCGTTGCATGACGTTGGTGACAACTTATCTAATCATTACCATCGTAACGGGATTAGGTACCCGCTATAACAACAACAATAACAGAAACATTGTGGAAACGTTTCGTCGAGTCAGTGAACGGACCCGAATTTTAAACCGGCCATAATTTATATAGGAAAATGTTTAAAGAAAAAATAATATGTTCAAAGTTAAACAAAAAATTTCATTAAATTATCGAAAAAACTTAAAACTAATAATATAACAGTATTTTTAAAAAATAAAACGGAATAATTATTTGAGACGATATTTTGCTTGCATTGAAATAATATAATTTGAAAATCGAAATTTATACAACTTATAACCTGTAAATAAAACTAATATGTGACCTGGTCTACGAAAGGAGAGCTAACGTGCGAAAACTAGTTTTCTGGAAAAAGCTGTTAAAAATAATCGTCAGTTTCTCGATATCTTATTAATTGTTCTCCTTTTTTTTGACACCTAAGCCCCCTTTCCGTAGACCAGGTCACGTATATTTATGAAATTCTGCATTTTTATTTTATTTATTTTTCATTTATAAATACAAATATATTCTTTAAAATTATTTTAAGCTCTTTATTTGGTTCATTGCCGATATTTATGCAGCATATTTGCATTTTCTATAATTTATGCTCACACTTTCGACGCTTTACTTTAAGAGTGCATTGTATATTTAGCGACCCACAAAGCAGCTAGGGAGCCAGCGTCATTCAGAGGCGATAATAAATTCTGACTTCAACGACGGCGATACCGACGGCGACGAAGTAGCAAGACAAACGGACCGCTTTCAACAGAAGCAGAAATAAATGGCATGCTTGTTGTTTTTGTTAGTGCAATTCAACAAAACCTAAAAGGAGTACAATGTTCACTATTTGCATATGCGCATATTGTACAGAGCTTACATTTGTGCGCACAAAGTAAACATACCAAGTACATTGTGTGTATGTTGGTGCGCTGCGGTTTTAAGTGATAAGCTCAACTCATGCTTTTCCTCAAACCGATTTTGATTATCGTACATGAGTTGCAACTTTTATATGATATTGTGCGTACATACATATGGATGTGTATGTTTTTATGCGTGTGATTACAAAGTGAAGTTTTGTTTCGAATTTTTCCGCATAATTTTGCGTAAGTGGCTTAAAATAATTGTGATTTGAAACAAAGAACTTTTTTGAAATAATGAAAGTTTGATTTAATGAAAGAAAAGCCTTTTGAATGCCGAATGATAGGTTATGTTGAAATAAATTTCAGGGAATTTGGTTAAATAAATAGCGTTAAATCAGTTAAAATTAAGGTAAATCAAAGGTAGGCAAAATAGTAAAAATAAATCCAGAAAATCCAAGTACCGAGAGTTGAAGAGGGAAACGGGACGCATTTGCAGAAAAAAATGAGAGGGACCGAAATGCGTGAGTACAAAAAGCTTGAAAAGGTGGCCCACAGGTGTAATGCTCGAAAATTCGACTTAAAGTTGAGGCGACTAACAGAAGGTTTTAAGACCGCAGCAAACTATTGTAGAGCCCCCAGAGGTGATCTAGTAACTTATGCCTAGAGCATACTAAAATTATGAAGGGAATCCTTCTTCAGCCTGCTGAAAGGCAGTGAAGGCATAACATCAGGAGATGGTGAACTCGATTCCCTAATCGATGACGGTAGCGGACGTTCCATTGCTGGCTATGAAGAAGTTCGAATAGAAATTACCCGTCTGAAGAAAAACAAACGGGGGGGGTCAGGATTGCCGGCCGAGCTATTCAAATACGGCGGCGAAGAACTCATAAGGAGCATGCATCAGCTTCTTTGTAGAATACGGTTGGACAAAAGCATGCCGGACGATTGGAATTTATGTGTGCTCTTCTCAATCCACAAAAAGGGAGACCCCACAATCTGCGCCAACTACCGCGGGATAAGCCACCTCAATATCGCATATAAGGTTCTATCGAGCGTATTGTGTGAAAGATTAAAGCGCACCGTCAAAAAACTGATTGGACCTTATCAGTGTGGCTTTAATCCTGGAAAATTAACAACTGACCAGATATTTACCATGCGCCAAATCTTGGAAATGACCCGTGAAAAGCAAATCGAAACGCACCAGCTCTTCGTCGATTTCAAAACTGCTTTTGACAGCACGAGCTGCCTGAATGCCGAGATGTCTGAGTTTGGTATCCCCATAAAACTAATACGGCTGTGTAAACTGGCGTTGAACACTACCAAAAGCGCCATCAGGATCGGGAAGAACCTCTTCGAGTCATTCGATACCAAAAGAATTTTCAGACCATTCTCCGACTAACTATCGTGTGACTTCTTCAATTTACTCCTGGAGAAAATAATTCGAGCTGAAGAGCTGAATAGAGAAGGTACAGCCTTCTAGAAGAGTGTACAGCTGTTGGCATACGCCAGTGATATTGATATCATTGGCCTCAACAATCGCGCCGTTAGTTCTGGTTTAACTAGACTGGATAATAAAGCGAAGCGTATTGGTTTGGTTGTGAACGAGGACAGGGCGATATATCTCTAGTCATCAAACAAACAGTCGTCGTACTCGCGACTTGACTTACCAGTTATAACTTCGAAGTCGTAGATAATTTCGTCTACCTTGGAAGCAGCATTAACACAAAAAATTGGCAATTGAGAAGTAAAGTCCTTTCTCGACAAACAAAGACCAAAACTCTATAAGTCACTCATTATTCCCATCCTGCTATATGGTGCAGAGGCATGGACGATGACAACATGTGATGAGTCGACAGTACCGTTTTTCGAGAGAAAGGTTCTGTGGAAGATTCATGGTCCTTTGCGCATAGAACGATGAGCTGTACGAGTTATACGACGACATTGACATAGTTCATAGTTCGTCCGTATGGATGAAAACACTCCAGCCACCTCCACTCCGTCGGAAAGACCAGGTAGAGAAGGACCTGGCTACACTTGGAAACTTTAATTGGCGCCAAACAGCTAAAAGAAAGAACGACTGACGCGCTATTGTAAACTCGGTTATAACCGTGTTAGCGGTATTTGTGACAAAAGTCTTTTCGAAAACTGACCAGAAACTCTAAATTCTAAAACTCCCATATTTGACTGGGCGTTGACTAAGTTGAAAAATATTTGTTTAAATAAGCCAATAAACTTACTATAATTATTAGCCATGTACATACATATACAATATTTTCCCACACTATAAAATAGATTAAAATGATTGGTCGACCGGTCAATATTGGGCCGCCGCTCCTACGACACGTGTGTTATTAAAAAAACGCGCCTTCTTTAACAATATCAATTAGTTATGACATTTTTAATAAATATTTACAATATTACATATACATATAGGGCATAAAGTTGATGCCCCATAAAAGGCAGAATTGCCCACTTGTTTTTTCTTTTGGAGTCACGAATTTTGTACACGATTTCCGGCACGCGAATGTCCATAGGCTGGGAAATAGCAAACATTAAATTAAACTGTGTAAATATATATATATATATATACTTGTACATTTGTGCATATGTATGTATACATATGTATTTACGGTTCGAGCCATTAAAAGTGGCCAAATCGACTAACAATAACGGTCAATGTAAACTTACAAATACAACGGCGATTGTTATACAAAATGCTCGGGCAAAATAACAATGAAAATTTGTTTACCTTTCCGATACTGCGTTAATTCTTTTATTTTAAGGAAGCGATGAAAATATAGCATACCATTTATTGTATGAATTTTGTTTTCGAATTGAAATATAGAAGGCGTGTAGCAGCCAACACCGACTGTTTGATTACTTGTTTACCAAGCACTTTCGGCAACGGTGCGCTGGGCTCGGCTGCTTCCATGGTTTTGTTGAATGGTTCGTTAACTGACTGCTTAGCGGACGAAGCAGCAAACAGTTGTAAGTTTTGAAAATTTGAATATTTTTATACCCTGAACAGGGTATATTAAGTTTGTCACGAAGTTTGTAACACCCAGAAAGAAGGATCGGAGACCCTATGAAGTATATATATAAATGATCAGTATGCCGAGCTGAGTCGATTTAGCCATGTCCGTCTGTATGTCTGTATATATACGAACTAGTCCTTCAGTTTTTAAGATATCGTTTTGAAATTTTGTAAACGTCATTTTCTCTTCAAGAAGCTGCTCATTTGTCGGAACAGCCGATATCGGACCACTATAACATATAGCTGCCATACAAACTGAACGATCGGAATCAAGTTCTTGTATGAAAAACTTTCACATTTCACAATGTATTTTCACAAAAGTTAGCGCAGGTTAATCTAAGATAATAATGTAATCTCCGAAGAAACTGTTCAGATCAGTTAACTTTAGCATATAGCTGCCATACAAACTGAACACATGGTTACTAAAAGAAATGCATAATGAATAGTATATTAGCTTCGGTGCAGCCGAAGTTAACGTTTTTCTTATTTTTGTTAAAAAAATACAGATTTTGGCATTTTTCAATATAAGTCATTGTTAGCACTCATTTAGAGCCAATAGAAGTATTACCAGTGACATTGCTTCATGAAGGAATCAGGCGTAATCCCCAGAAGACACGCGTATATATTTCTAGATTTGGTTTTTTGAAGAAAGAAAAATGGATAAAAAAGAATTTTTGGCAGTCATAATGACAAGTTATTATTTTTAAGTGAGTCTAATCTCGCTCCCTCTCTTTCAATACCATAACAAATTTCAACCATAATTTCTATAACTTTTTAAAGGAATTCACCGTAACAAATGTAGATATGGAAGACTAGAATTAGAAACGCTAAGTTAGGGGGTTACATGGGTTTACGGGTTTCAAAAAATCGTTTTTTACTGTCTTATTAAATTTTACAACACCTCTAGAAATAAAGCTTTCAAGTTGGTCCGAGTAATAGTTTCCGAGATACAGCCTTGAGAACTTGTGCGCTCGGTGCTAGCGAGGCTAAGTGTGCCGTTTTGAAACGCGTTTCACTTGAAACTGTGTTTTTGAAGTCGGTTGGGAAGATTTCTCGAGAACTACTAGACCTATCTTCATAAAACTTTACACAGGTCTTTGAGATACAATTCTTAAGGACTTGGTCGAAGGATTTTTCTTCGGTTACAACTATTTCAAAAAAAAATGTCGCAAAATTTTCACTTTTTTTTTTTAAATTCTGCCAAAAATCCAATTTTCAGCTTTTCTTTCCTTCATCCAAGTTCTAAGTTAAGGTTTTAACAAAAACATGCATTTTTTCACTTTAGATGATCTTGTAAGGAGTTATCCTGCCTGTTATCCGATACAAATTCTAAATTTTTTCTGAGAAAATACAGCTCAAATTGTACCACTGTGCCTCTTGTGGGCTGCATGATCGCGTTTTATTGCACAAACACATACTTATGGGGCGCAAAAAGCGCATTGCCAGCCAAGCGGAGCGCAACAATAAAAACATAATCGAGCGCTATAAACATAAATATAAGGAGAAATATATAGCATATAATACATATGTACACATATATACATACATATATACTATATATATCTGTATATATGCAATGTACTACCAACCAAATTGAGGAAATGCAACCTGACAGAAATAAACCCGAGAATTATAAACTAGCTGTTGCGGCTCAGCAACCAGAAAGCAAGAAGCAAAGAAAAAATAGAAACAAAACTGTCTAAGCAGACGGAACGAACCAAAGCAGCGTTACGGCAACACCGAGTGGCACGAGCGTGTGGTAGACACCTTGGTGGTGGTGGCACAACAATATGCAGGTGTTGGTGGGGGTGATGATGATAGGCGTCATCTGCACTAGACCGTCGTTACGCAACGCCAAGCAAAGTGGTTGCACGTCATGGCAACGATGACGCCCTCGCCCCGCTCCCCAGTGTCTAGTTCCAGCGAACTAAGTGAGGTAGCTGTCTCAAATTAAAGACAAAAGGGAAACTTGCAAACACGCCACCGCGCTAAATGGTGATTCATGCCAGCGCATAGATTCAGTTACACTTGCGCTATAACTTGTTGTTGTTAGTTACTTACATATACATACATATATGTATGTGTATGAGTTACATGTTCCACTCAGCTGCTAAGTGGCTTATGGGTCATTTGTTGGTTTGGTTGACCGAGCAGTTCGGTCAACTGTTGGCTGTTTTGTTTTACGCAACGGACGTGAAATATTGATTGCGAAAGCAGAGTGTGAGCGCCGTCAAGTATGCTTTGCTAGTGATTCAATAATGGAAGTGCAAATGTAGAGTAGAAGAGAAATGTCGGATGACTGTAATACAATCAACTGACTTTTGACGGCTATTTAGTAATCAGTTATGCAGTTATTTGCTGTTATAAGGCTTGTCTACTTATTTGTTGTAGATATAAGTGGCTATATTTTGTATAATATTCTTTGGAAGGTCTCCATGTTTCACATATCTAAGACTTGCTGAACGAAAAACAGTCTGAAATTGGCGATTCTCAGTAGATCATTTCAAGAGTTGCCAAATCAAGCTTACAAGTTTAAGGAGTTTACGGGTTTCAAAAAATCGAATTTTTTAAATACCTTTAGAAGATTATCCAAAATTTTCAAGTTGATCCGAGTAATGGTGTCGGATATACAGCCTTGAGAACTTGTGCGCTCGAGGCTACTCAACCGATTTTCATGAAATTTTACACAGGTCTTTGAGATACAATTCTTAAAGACTTGGAAGAAGGATTTTTTCGACAACTATTGAAAAAAATGTCGAGAAATTCTAACTGAAACTATCATTTTTTTATAAAACTCTCTGCCAAAAATCCGATTTTCAGTTTTTTTCCTTCGTCTAAGTTCTATGTTAAGTAAAGCACGTATTTTTTCATTTTAGGTGATCCTGTAAAGCAGGCGCATCTGTTTACCGATTGGTCACCAGAAATGGCGTCGCAATAGTGGAGTTTAAAATATTTTTTTCCAAAAATTTAGAATTTCTTTGTTAATAGTGTATGTGATGTGTGGTAAAAAATTGTTAAAAAAAAGGCTACTTGTTTATCCGACAAAACTCATGTAACCCCTTAAAAAGTTTCCTAATAATAAATCAAAAATTTTCATTTGCAAAAATATCTACTAAACTAACTAGTTCGATCAAGAACAAGGTTTATCTTTATATTTCGGGATTTGGCAACCCCAGTGTTGCAATCTGGCAACTCACAACTTCATCGGAAAGTTTGACATTTATATTTTGATATATGAGCGCTATTTATGTTGTTTACAGTAACTTACAATATTCATCTCGGCCAAAAATGAGAATCAAATCTCGAACAAGTTTTTATCGATAGTATGGTGAATTCATTCGCGGTTGTAGATCACTCCAAGAAGAGTTTCGTGAAGGTCGTCCAAAATCAGCTGTTGTTCTAGAAATATTTAATGCTGTGCGCAAACTGATATTGTAAGATCGTCAAGTGACCTATCGTGAGATTGCAAAAACTATAGACATTCAGTATTGCATGAACATTTTATTGCGAAAAAAATTGTTACGTTGGATCCTTACAATTTCTCAATCGCTCCAAAAAATGCTCATATCGATTAGTTCAAAGAAATGTTCAAAGATACGATAGAGATACTTCGAAGACAGGCGAATACTTTATTTATAGTTTCCATGAAAGTTTTACAGTTCATTTCGACCGTTTTCTTGACCAAAAGAAAGAAAAAGACCAGAATTTGAACCGGGATCAATGTCAAAAAGAAAATATCTTCACCAATTACTTTAAGTTATAATATCTAACTCTTCTAGTGGCGATTAAATTGAAAAAGTTAAGGGAAAATTGTTTCAAAAATCGTCATTAAAACTTTCGAGATCGACTAAAAACTTTCGGTTCTTATTTAAGCTACGAAACGGGTTACTACCAGAATCGTCCCAAAGAACCAAAATTTCATCAGTCATGCTAGGGGTATTCTCTTGCTCTTGCAAACCCCTTGCACGGTGCACGAATTGCAAATATTTCTTCTTGGAAACTCCCTTGAGCCATTCCGTAATACGATCTATGAGTTGATTAAGGACTGATAAAGAACTTTGCTATGGACTAAAACAATCACTCAAAGCAATATTTTGTTAATAACAAGGGTACAACAAATTCTTTTTATGAAGTTCTTAAATGCAACTTAAAAATACTAATATCGAAAAATAATTATAAAATTACTTTTAAACTTTCATAATTTACGAATTGTTTAAAATTTAGTCAAATTTTCCTATTCCAGAACAAAAAATGTGACAGACTGCTTCGATTTTCTTGCTGGGTAGTTCAGCTGCCACAGCATGCAATCGAGTGCGTGAAGTGCCAGCGGAGAGCACATATGTATGTTATGTATATTTATTTATTGAAATATTTACGCACATGATGTGTGACCAGCTAAATTGAATTATTGCTACTGCAAAGGCCATTACAAAAGCAAACAATTTCCCGTATAAAAACAAACAGTCTAGCCAAGAAAAACCAAATGTGCCAATCAGCAGCTGCGAAAAGCAAGAAAAAAAATACATAAATACATAAAAGAGAAAAGAAAACATGACAGGGTTGCAATATACATATATGCATGAAGAAGTGGAGGAGGGTGCAAGTGTAGAGAAAGAAACGTAATTTCAAGGTGAACGAAAAGAACAACAGACGACAAGTACAAGAAACTACGCCCACGAAAATTCCAAATGCATATTTGGCAAGCGTTAAATACACATTTTTATTTAATTTACTGTTTTAACGCTGAAAAACGCAAGAGAATTTATAGTGGCGTGCAGTGAACTTGCCACTTCCGATTTTTCGCAATTTTACAATTTATGTGGTAAAGCTCGTTGTTGTGCAGCAAGCTGTTGGTTGCTCGAAAATTGTGTTGTGACATGAGTGTTGGCTTCGCTGATCAATTTTTTGACAATTTCTTAAAGTGACTTAAGTCAACTTGAGAAAATTTTGACAATTTTAAATAATATGGTCAATTTATTCCAGTCTATTCGATAAATATTCGAGATTATGCCTACAAGAGGATTTTTCAAAACGCTAATTATTTTCAGAGGTATGTAGCTAACCGGTTTTTTCAAAACGACGCCATATTTTTTCCCGCTCTTTTGACATTTCTCTTCAGTAAGGTTAGCCATTTCATCATGGAAAGATAACGATCCAACAACGAGTTGGAATTATTAAAAATTACTACCGAATTTCGGAGGCAGTGGCCTCAACTTTAAAAGCGCTACGTCCAATTTATGGTCGTATAATTGTCTTGTCAAATCAACAAATGAGCGTCGAGTGGAAAAATTTGAATCCACAGGCACAGTACAAAATGTTCCAGTGGCAGTGAGACAAAGAAGTGCCCGTAGGGTCGAGAATATTTCTGGCTGTATGGCTTCGTCAGTAAGCAAAATATCCGTTATTGGTCAGGCAGCAATCCATGAGTCACCATTGCATCCTGAAAAAATACGGTTTGATGCAGTTTATGGCCCGGCGGCGTCATTAGGCCGTCCTTTTTCCGTGATGATCAAGACCGGCGCGTTACTATCAATGGGAATCGCTACCGCTGAATGATAACCGAATGTTTTGGGCCCGAATTGGATCATATGGACTTGGACAATATGTGGTTCCAACAAGACGGCGCCACAAGTCATACAGCGAATGTCACAATCGATTTATTGAAAGCCAGGTTTGGTGAACGTGTTATCTCACGAAATGACCCAGTCAATTGGCCGAATCGGTCGTGCGATTTGACGCTGTTACGATTATTTCCTGTAGGGTTACGTCAAGTCTATGGTCTATGCCAACAAGCCAGCGACGATTGATGAACTTCGCACGAATATCGAACGTGAAATTGCAACAGTATCGGCCGATTTATGCTTGAGAACCGTCGAAAACAGGGTTCAGTGTCTGGACTTCTGCAAGCGTGCCCATGGTGGCGATGCAAAAGTGTTTCATACATAATGGCAGCGAATGTACTTTCACAGTTTTAGCACTTTTGTTGCTGAGCTGGCGTGCATTTGGGTTCGGCCGGAACAGAAACCTTAAACAGAATTTACTTTGAAAAACTGGAAAATTTATATTCATAATACTTTTAAAAAACTCAGCAAAGTTAAAAAAAAGTGGAAAAAACGATCCCCATTTTATGATTTTTTTTCAGTTTTGCGGCTTTTTGAAAGAGCGACTCACAAGAATCCATCATTGTTTTATTTTTCAGATGACCACAAGAGAAATCATAGCGACACGGCCTTTTTTCCCTCTACTTCAAGGATGCAAAAATCAATATTTGAATATTCAAATATAAAAAAAATTATAATAAAAATATCAAATGCTTTTCATTAACTGCTAAAAAACGGTCGAAATTCGGGCCTCTAGACTAGAATATCCTCTTAAGCCCACTTAAGCTATTTTACTCATTCGCATAGAATTACTGTCGCATTGCACTTTTTACACCTTTTTTCACCGTTAAGTCAGCGTAAATATGACACACGGACGCAATGCAATTGCAAACAAACCGGCGACAACAACAAAACATTCTCCAAACGCAACCAGAAAAACACGTTGTTCAAGTAGCAAGCGCATTGATAGTCTCCTGTTGGCGAGGAAAAGACCAGGAAAAGCGCCTGACGCCAGCCGGTCGCCCACCACATCGAAGAGGAGGATACACGACAAAGAAGAAAACCAAATAAAAGCGCGGTATCCGAGAGAAAACACAAAGAAAGCAAATGCTTACTCAGATAATTGGCTAAATGTGTGTGGAAAACAAAACAAAAAAGAAACAAGTAAGGAAGGGCTAAGTTCGGGTGTCACCGAACATTTTATACTCTCGCATGGTAAAGTGATAATCGAGATTTCATTATACGTCATTTACATATTTTTCAAATACCGTAATTTTGTAAAGTTTTATTCCGCTATCATCGTTGATTCCTAATGTATACATACACGTATTATACAGAGAAGGCATCAGATGGAATTCAAAATAGCGTTATATTGGAAGAAGGCGTGGTTGTGAACCGATTTCACCCATATTTCGTTCATGTCATCAGGGTGTTAAGAAAATATTATATACCGAATTTCGTTGAAATCGGTCTAGTAGTTCTGAGATATGGTTTTTGGTCCATAAGTGGGCGAGGCCACGCCCACTTTAAATTTTTAAAAAAGGTCTGGATGCAACTTCCTTCTGCCATTTCTTCCGTAAAATTTAGTGTTTCTAACGTTTTTTGTTAGTCGGTTAACGCACTTTTAGTGATTTTCAACATAACCTATGTATGAGAGGTGGGCGTGGTTATTATCCGATTTCTTCCATTTTTGAACTGTATATGGAAATGCCTGAAGGAAACGACTCTATAGAGTTCGGTTGACATAGCTATAGTAGTTTCCGAGATATGTACAAAAAACTTAGTAAGGGGCGGGGCCACGACCACTTTTCCAAACAAATTACGTCCAGATATGTCCCTCCCTAATGCGATCCCTTGTGCCTAATTTCACTTTAATATCTTTATTTATGGGTTAGTTATGACACTTTATAGGTTTTCGGTTTCCGCCATTTTGTGGGCGTGGCAGTAAGCTGATTTTGCCCATCTTCGAACTTAACCTTCTTATGGAGCCAAGGAATACGTGCACCAAGTTTCATCATGATATCTTAATTTTTACTCAAGTTACAGCTTGCACGGACGGACGGACAGACAGACATCCGGATTTCAACTCTACTCGTCACCCTGATCACTTTGGTATATATAACCCTATATCTGACACTTTTAGTTTTAGGACTTACAAACAACCGTTATGTGAACAAAACTATAATACTCTCCTTAGTAACTTTGTTGGGAGAGTATAAAAAACCAACAACAAAAACATGCATACATACATAAGTATGTATGTATGAAGTGACAATGGACCACAAGGCAAAACACGGCTATAACTGACAGCGAAGAAATATAAAGTCGAAATAGTAAATGCACTCGAACGGCTGGATGTGCAGCAAGTCACCTAACACAGCCACGCTGAACAGACTGGCATGACCACACACACTCTGCACGAATCTACGAGCAGATGCAGACGCGCCCAGCGGCACGTTCAACCGGGTCAGTGTTTTTATTGTGGGCCAGAATGCTCTCACAAGACACATTCCTTATTACGCTTTTGTTGGTTGGCTGTTGTGGAAATTCAATTGCGTATTTAGAGCGAAAACAGGAAACATCCACAAAGCAAGTGTCGAAAATGGACTCGCAATTGAAATGTGCTGCCGAGGAGGTGTCTATATTTATTTAAACGATACTGCGAATTAAGTTCACAGATAATCTCGAACGCGCGCACATACCATGCCTACTGAATTATTTCGAGATTTCGAGTGTAGGTCGTCGCTAATAGTCGTTGAACTTCAAAGGAAGGCGTTGAAATGATTCAGCACCGACAGGAAAGAGGCCCTGGCAGGGCGGAAAGCCGTAAATGAATTATCAGACAAGTGTTGAAAGCGTGGTATTTTCCTGATAGGTCAATTAATAATTTGTGTGAAGAGGTCTACAAACTCGAAAGAAAACATTATTTTGTAAACGAAAATTTCGAAAATATTTTGTTTTGATAAGACATAAGGATTTCATTGCTTCGAAAATACCAGTATTTAGTATTGATGATGCTAACTTCGTAGCCTACATTTGATGGTATTTCCTTTATTGGCTAGAAGCGAGATATTATAGGACTTGAAATATGTGGTCCTCGTGTTTTATTGACTACGAATTACAACATGGTCAATATAATCGGCTTACTGAGCGTACTATTCGCAACACCATCACCAGCATTCATTATTGAATAATATTCGACCGAATAGACCACGTCCAGCACGCACTGAAGAAAATATAGCAGCCGTACCTGAGAGATGATGAAGGGTCGGTTCGGCGCCGTTCTCAGCAACTTGGGTTGACATAAGGAACGACTTGGCATATTTTACGTCCACATCTTAAATCGAAAGCGTACAAAATACGCTTCGATCTATGGACTCTTGAAAAGTTACAAAGAGATCCGACGTTTTCGAGCCAAATTTTGTTCAGCGATGAAACCCATTCCCAGCTCAATGGATATGTAAAAAAGGCAAATGGCAGCATTTGGGACAAAGAGCAACCTGAAGAGATTCAAGAGCTTCCATTTAATCCAGAAAAAAAACAACGGTTTGGTGTCGTTTGTGGACCGGTGGAATCATCGGTCTATATTTTTTCAAAAATGATGCTGGTGAGAACGTGGCCGTCAATGGCAACCGTTATCGCGCCATGATAACCGACTATTTGATGTCTGAAATTGAAGCTCGTGATCTCGGCGACATTTGGTTTCAATAAGATGGCGCCACTTCCTACACATCGCAGCAATCGATAAATTTATTGAGTGAACGCTTCGGTGAGCAGATAAGTTAACGTTTTAGGCCAGTCGATTGACCACCAAGATCGTGTTATATCACTTCGTTAGCCTTTTTCCTGTTGGGATATGTAAAGTTATGCGGCCAATCCCGTTTCTATTCAGGCCTTGGAGCAAAACATCACGCGGTTATTCGCCGGTTACTAGTCGAAATGCACGAATGAGTCATCGAAAATTGGACTCAACGGATGGACCATCTGAGACATAGCCGCGGCCATCGACGTCCACTCCATTTTCGCTAATGCTGGTTTATAGATAAGAAAACTTATTTCAAAACCAAAATCAAACCAGAGTTTTGAGGCAAAGTTCTTGAATTAGAATTATATTAGGTTTCATCACTTTATCATAAAATCGGATCACTACGAACTCAGAACATGAAAAACCTTCCGGTTTCGCAAAAGCCTTTAAAAAAATGCAGAAAATTTTATTGGATGTAGAGCTTTAAGTTCTGAATTAAAATAAATTACTATTTATCGCTCTGGTATTATTTGCTATTTTTAATTTTAAAGGAGTGTCTTCGCAGAAAGAATGCCAATAAATGTATCGAGCTGAGAGCAGTCTGTATTAAGTTAATTTTATATATTTTCTGGAAAATGTATAATTATATTGTAGTGACAATCAAACTTATGAAGGTTAGAAGAGCTGTGATATAGTTGAATTATTAGAAGCTGCATTAACTTATGAGTTTGAAGACAACAAAAAAAGATTAATATATTTTATTCACAATTCGCGTGTATTTTAATTTTATTTATGGAGTCCATTGAACGCGTCATATTTTATGAAATTTTTTGTGATCAATTAATATGTATGTTATACCAAGAACCTGAAAATTAATGCATAAAAATGTCTTCAAGAATATATTCATTTAAATTACTTTCGAGCGCAACCGTTAAACTTATTCATGATGTACTGTGCAATAAAATTCCATGAATTCATTGAGGTCCCCAGCAATAAAAGTTGATAAATTAATGGGTTGGGTTGGGTTATTTATGGAATTTTGTTGTATGCAGATACCATGTGACACACCCAAGACACACACTTCAAGATGTATGCACTCATCAGCCGAAAATGGAAAGCGTTTAGAAAAAGCAACCAATTAAAGCGAAAGTCGAGACAAAAAAATAGCATACCCTGAAAAGGAAGAAGTAAACGCGACCGAACTAATTAGTTTCAATTAAGATTTCTCCCGATAATTCCAGTGAAGCTGCCAACAAATGAATTTGCGAAGATACTTGCAGCTATGTATGTGATGTATAATGGAAAACATTGAGTCCAACTGGGTACCTAAGGCGAATGTGGCAAGCAGCGTAACAAAAATTTATAGCACGAGAACCACTGCAAACGATGCATATGTGCATTAGGGTGGTGCTAAAAACTAGTAGAAATATTTATACATGCTTTCACACAGGATTTCCTAACTTCACAACAGTAAATTTATTATTTATAAGAACCACCCTAATGTTCTTATTCTACAAAACCATGCAGATCTTTCATTGTAAACTTAAATTAGAAGAATAACCGTGTAATGTGTCGAAATCAGAGCACACAAATCATATTCCAAAAAAATTCTGCCACGCCTTGAAGCGCAGAATATACCTTGTATGAGTAAACGATTACAAAAGCTTACCTACATACACACACGTTTGCAACGCATTTCGTTAGAGATAATATTTTCAAAAGCAAACTAATTATGTAATAAATAATAATGCATTTTGAAGACCGCAGACTTGGCACACATTGCATACAAAAAGCGTCCGAAGGAAGGGAGAATATAAATAAGCACACATGGCAAGCTTTGCAAATGAGTAAAGTCCATTACGAATACAATAAATGGCAGATAAAATCTACAACTGGACAACCAAATAAACATATAAGCTTCATATTTTATATATGTACAAACATACATATAGTACTCGTATATGTATGTATGTATGTATGTTAGCTTATATGCAGGTAGTCCGGCAGTGGCGCGTCCTAACGGCGATCGGGCCACTGACGCTGCACGTACGCAACCACAGTCGCCAAACTAATAGGCGGTAGGCTTTGAATATAAATTAACGGTAAAACGGACTACAGACATAATTCAAAATTGCGATGATACAATAAGTTGGAAAAGTAATGCGCATATTATATTAAATGAATGGATCTTTGAGTTAAGAGTGGGTTCCGTACTGAACAGATTGGAGATCAATCTTTAAAATATTAAACACAAATTTCGACACTATGAAAGGGAAAAGGGAAAAGGCGATGATGATTTTAACAGTATTCATGACTATAACCATATAAAACAGCTGATCGAACCAACTCTGTTTCCACTTGATGGTGCCCTACCATAACGCCATGGCTATAACCATACCTATCAATTGAATTTTGGTTTTGGATATGGGTTATTCCTTTCTGGATGTTTACAGCCTCCAACAACAGGTTTTGCAATCTCGCGCCTGAGACAACTGTGGATCTACCTCCATTTAACAATACAACCAGCTATTTCAGTTTGCGAAGTTTTTTAGAGCTAAATATTCACCATCTGTACTTCATTTATTACTTAAAAATATCCACTTCTTTTTGGTCTAGAATTTAGAAAAGAAGTAAAACTTAGACGGTGAAGATGTTCTCTTGGTATCATAATTTGAGTTAAGACTTCATTAAAATGTGATACCCTTATGATGACGCTTCAGCTCAATAAATCAGTTTAATCTAGACGAAACCGCGTTTTAAGCAACTGTCGCTTCAACTAAGACGACTGTGGTCAGACTTTCTTTTAAATTGGCAACGGAAATGGTTTAATACACTTGTGTTTTACTCAATGATAGTCATGTATATGAATAATCCATCAGTCGAAACACAAAACTCTTGGTTCCATCGATTTTAGTAGTTCTTTCTATTAATTTCCTCTCCTTGAACAGTAGGTATTAGATAATAGTTCACAGTCCGTTACATTTTAAAAGTTCGAAGGAAGTGAGTTTTTGAAAACTTTTTAATTGGCCTCTCTTAGTTTCGCTGATATCGCTGGAGTTTCTTATGAAAGATTGTATAGGAACACTTGCAAGCTTTACAGGTCTTCAGCCTACTCAACTAACAGAAAATTACCAAGCCATAGGAGGAAAGAATTTTGCTGACTTGGTTTTTATCAAATGTGAAGTGTGGGCTAGAAATCTTAAAATTAAAATAAAAAAAGCCTTGAATAGAAATATCTACATACATATATGTATGCATGTAAATATGTATTTCGATCCAAAACGTGAAAAAATCGAGCTGGTTGGATACTATATGCTTTTAGTGCCTTAATTATAACGATGTGTATGGTATGTTGAGCGATGACTTTGACTCTTTTTGACAATAAAATTCTGTTGGATATCCAAAAAAAAAGTCAAAAACGAAAAATAATCCACGTTGGGACTAATTTTTCCAATACTTAAGGCACTTAATAAGACTAACTTTGGCTGTAGTGTCTGTGCACTTTTCCCTAAATAGCACTACAATGGACTTGAAATTATAATTTAAATTTTTGATTTGCATTCCCAGAACACTCGCATAAATGTTTAAAAACTCTTTTAAGAGGGAGTAGGGTTTTTAAATTTTTTTCGATCTTTTTTTGGCTATTATATTTTAAGGTATTACATGGGTAAGGGGTTTCGAAAAATCTAATCGAAAAAAGTTTTTATTGTCTTATTAAATTCGTCCTAAATTTTCAAGTTGATCCAAGTAATAGTTTCGGAGAAACATCTATCGAGGATATCGAGACTAGCTATGTTAAGTGACATGAAGAAAGCCTTTGAAATACAATTCTTAAAGACTTGGACGTATATTTTTCGATTACAACTATTTGAAAAAATGTCGCCAAATTTTCATTTTTTTTTTGTAAAAATGTCTGCCAAAAAACCAATTTTCAGTTATTTTTCCTTCGTCCTAGTTCTAAGTTAAGGTTTTCACTAAAACGCATATTTTTCACTTTAGATGATTTTGTAAGGAGTTATCCTGCCAACGCGGGTGCATTTTTTTCCGAGGGGTCACCGGAAATGGCGTCGCAATGGCCGAGTTTAAAATATTTGTTTCCAAAAATTTTAGAATTTATTTTTTATATAAGAAAAAAAGTTTTTGAATAGAGGCTGTTTTTTAACTCGAGGAAACCCATATAAGCCCTTAATGAACGTGGTGTCTTAATTTTACTGGAGAGTTGTTTTTTTGTTACCATTTTTCATTTTACAATAACAATCTAGTGGAATTTTTCACAAAAAATCGCGTTTTTTCCTGTCAAAGCATTCTTAAAAATTGAAAAAGATTTAAATTTCGGAAAACCACCCAGCGTTAACTAGGCAAAGCGATTATCTAACAACATAATTTTGATTTTTTTGGTTAGGATCCAGCACAGAGTTATGAGGGGCACCGTAATTTAACTTTTATCAAGCCGCTTTAGAGTAATTGTGGCTGCAGGCATTTTTTTAATTTCTTTATGAAAATTTAGCAGAATATTCTACAAAAATCAAGCTATCAAAAATAAATAAAAATAAAAAATTAAAAAAATTAAAGTTAAAAAATTTAATAAAACAATAAAACAAAATAAAAAAATTAAAAATAAAAAAAATTAATAAAATAGATTTTAACTGTTTCATAACAAATATCATAAAAATGGCTCTTGTTTTACGCGAATTAGCTCTACTCCCCCTTTAATGTCTCTTTGAGTTTGTGATTTGAAGGAGGTTAGATGCAGAATTGATCTCATAATTTTCACAGCTTTGGGAAACAACAGGTAAAGTCAGATTAGCTAATTGCTACATATACTTATTACAATTCACATATTAATCGATCTGAATGCACAACCATAACCATCTTCAAGAAGAAGCAACACAAAAATCAACTTCACAAACTTTTTGGCATCAGAAAGAACAAGACTACAAGTATCCCGGCGCGATCTCCGGCAGCTCCACAACTGATTGATATTACGCGTATAATTCCAGTACTCCCCGCGCTTCATGCAGCAAAGACAACAACAAAGCTGATAGAATGTGACAGCTAAATTACAAAGCGTTTTGTGGAAGAAAAATACTGACGCGTCAGCATAAGCGCCTGCGTGCAGGAATTCATTCAAGAGCTTACACAACGCACAACAACAGCAATAACAATTACTGTACCGGTTAATAGCGCCAAGTGTACGACTTACAATTTTATACGCGCAGCGTTTTTTTCTATATTTTATGCAAACTGCCAATTTCTAGCGTAATTAATACGCTCGGTACTTTAGTCCATATAAGCGATGCCAAAGTAAGGCCACCACGAGCACGCAAACGGTACACAATGCGTTGCCGCAAAGCGCAAGTTGGAGAAAAAATTAGAAAAAATTATGCACCGACACGAATTGAAAGAAGCGTACGATTATGAAAACAAAAGCCAACTAAACGGCGTTGGAGCGAAAATTATTGGCAACAATAAAATGTTTCGATATTTGCAGGCGGCGCTGGCCACATACATACATACTATATACATATGTACAAACAACTGGATATATGTACATAAGTACATACATATATACTTAAGTATGGATACATATGTATGTACGTCCTCAGTGGGGCAGGTGGCGCAGCGAATTTTGGTGGCAACCGCAGCAACACCACAAACACATACATACACACACATACAGTGGCCGCATTGAGCATAGCATAACCGCAAAGCGAATAAAAGCGTACGTAATGTACGCCTCCGCCAAATGCCGTAGCCGCCAGCCAGTGCGTCCATTCATTGAGGCGACCGCCGCTGCTGACGTTTTGGGGCTGACGTACGCCGTTGGTTGGTCGCAGTTCGCCTACTTCTGGATTTTCTTTACATAAATTTTCCTATCGAAAAAATAAACAATGGAAAATGGCAAAAACAAGAACACACATGCACAAACAAAGATACATACGTTTGGTTGTAAGTAAAAATAATAATCGGAGGAATAATTGAAATTGTTTACATACATACATACCTATAGCGCAGAGAACGCAAGCAATACATTTGCACAAACATGCATACATATCTACAACCGAATGCGTCGATAAAAGTTTGTGTGTTTGAGCATTCGCATACCGCAATCGGGCGTTGTGTGGTGGGCGGCGGCAGTCAAACTAGAACCGCAATAGCATACAACTATCAAAACAACAATAATAACAATACGATATTCGTTGTTGTTGCTCGCGGCTCTTTTACAATTGATCCAACAATGCACGCGCATTAAATTAATAGCAATCGCAACAACAACAACAAGTTGTAAATAATAATAAATATGTAGTAATGGCGATTAAAACAACAACAGTAACAAAAATAATAATAAAAACACGTCATTGTGGTCCCAACCAAACCGCAACGTCTCACCAGTAGCAAAACGCTCAAGTGCCGCAAGCACAAGGAAGCAGTTACGAGCTGCCAAAGTGGGTATGCTATAAAATTACATACATACATACTTATGTAGGCACATTTAAACTTTTTTACATCAGTAAGAAAAATGCTAGCTCTACACCACGTGCGGTTTCACATATTGATTAGGATTAAATTTGGCTTTGATTTAAAACCAAATAGAATTATCGAGATCGTTTTAAGACTTCGGCTTAAACTGGTACTGGCAGAGTTTTTTAAGGAATTCGAAACCACGACCCTCTAGGTGAAAGTCTCGCACTTTACAGAGTCTACTATGCGACCACCATATTATAACGGGTGATCCAAGTTGAGCTACTTTTTTGAATAGCCTTTCCCTAGCGACATCGCTTCGCTCTATGGGTTCTTGAAAAGTTTCAAGAAGATCCGACGTTTTCGAGCCAAATTTTGTTCAGCGATGAGACCCATTTCTGACTCAATAGGTTTGTAAACAAACAAAATTGCCGCATTTGGAACGAAAAGCAACCTGAGGAGATTCAAGAGCTGCCATTTCATCCAGAAAAAACAAAGGTTTGGTGCGGTTTGTGGGCCAATGGAATCATCGGTCCATATTTATTCAAAAATGATGCAGGTGAGAACGTAACCGTCAATGGCGACTATTATCGCGCCATAATAACCGACTATTTGATTTATTCAGAGAAACTTCAGTGAGCAGATAATTTTACGTTTTTGGCCGGTCGATTGGTCACCAAGATCGTGTGATATCACACCGTTAGACTATTTCCCGCGGGGTTATGTAAAGTGTAAGTAGTAGTAAAAGTAGGGAATCCCGAAATGGATCACATTTTACAACCATAGCACTTCAATTTAACCAAAAAACTGATAAAATCAAGAAAAATGTTAACTTCAGCGGCACCGAACATACAAGACCTTACTTTAGATCGGTCAGTTTGTATGGCAGCTAAAAGCTATAGTTCGCCGACATCGGTTCCGACGAATGAGCAGATTTTCGAGGAGAAAAGGGCTTTTGGAAAATTTCTGATCGATACCTCAAACACTGCGGGACTAGTTTGTGTATATACAGACTGGCGGATCGGCCAGACAGATATGGTTAGTAGCGTCTGACGACACACCTAGGCCTTTAGGAGGTCCATTGTGAAACCAGCGGGACTAAAATTCTCTCACTCTATTATATCTCCTCTGCTACCCTATTCTACTCATAAAGTTCATTAATACAAATAGTTTTATATTTGCAGCCATCAAGCCATAAATCATCTGTTTCACAGTTAATAGGGATATCACTATGTACAAGAACCCTTTCCAGATTTATCGTGAATTATGTCGTTACATCCATTAAAAGATCAAGGCATTATTTCACCAGTTTCGATGATCCGTATCTAGAAATATATAATAATAAATATATAATCTCCGCTTAGAAAGACACCACCTCCCTATCGTTTATCTAGTTTGGATCCATTCGCATAGATACTTATTTCTGTATCCCTGTCCACCTCACCCCAAACTTTCTCCGGAAGTGGGGACAATATTGAGGACAGGCAGACTGGCTAAATCGACTCAGGTCATCACGCTTATCATTTATACATATACATACGTACATGTATATTTTACAAGGTATTCGACGGTTGCTTCTGTGTATTACAAATTTCGTGGCAAACTTAATATAGTAACCTATACAGGATGTAAAGTGGAGTCAATATGTGGTTGTTATCATTTCTTAATCGATAAGATATGATATTGAACTGAGCTTACATTAAACTTGAATAAATTTGGTCCCCATCAGAGTGAAAATCTTCAAGCTTCTCTTTAAACTTGTAGGAATACCTGAGAAGACCAACTCCATAAATGTGGTGTTAGTTTTGTAGGAGATTCACAGTGAAGTTGTTTCTAAATGTTACTAATTGAACTACCAGCTGACCACCCCTGGCTAAGTTTGTGAAACGCTGCATCCGTTTTTTATTGTAACCCCTTTTCGTACAGGTCCATGGCAACTGCTTGCGTTGAATAAAATTCAAGCACATTCAAAAAAGGTGTGTCACTTTACGAAATGCTTCAATTAAAGAAGCTGATCCACAAAAAAAAGATAAATGGTAGCAAAATGAAAACAAACGCCCAAATGTTACGCTTTATCAGCATATTTTGTTTCCCAGAATTCGCGAATAAAACTTCCAGCAATTGGTTTCAATCAAACTAATGAGAAATTTATGTTTTTTAATATCAAAACAATCTTCTTATTTTTCTCTCTGCGTGTGTCTGCGTCTTAATCATTCCGTCAATTTTAGCTGCCAATACATACATACATACATAATTGAGCATGAAATCGCCGGCCGAAAATAGATTTGCGCTTATTACACTAATTAAAAAATCAAATGGAGGCGTAAGCAGTCTTACGTAGAATATTTAGCTAAATACCTGAAGCAACATGGCATGACCTAAGTAGGCTTATAAAAATAGCAAAGTGATTCCCAGAAGAAAAGTCCAAAAATATTTTCTTATAAATATGTGAGAAGAATGTTTGGGGCATGGAGTATGTCCGACTAGACAACACGTTTACTTTTGTGCAACGGAACATAAAAAATTTCTTGTTTTTCACCGTAAAGAAAATCCCTCGCAAACATTCGACAACAAGTATTATTTAAGAAAGCAGCAGAATAATAAAAACAATGTGCGGGCGGTATTAAGCGTAACAACTGCCAATTGCAAGGCATGAGGTGCGGGGGTAATACAACAACATACCAAACATTCCAGCGCATGAGTGAAGTCAGCCAATTTGAATAGTAGAGGACACATTCTTTATTTTTCTTTGTCGCTAATATGACTTGTGCATGAATCAGGTATGATGAGGTGGTGATGATACATATAATGGCTTAGAAGTCAGAGATTATAAGCTTTGCTTCATATACTTTTGCATGAGCGTCATTACGAGCAAGTTATTTTAAACTAACTACAGAAAAATTAATTCAACAAAATTTGGAGAGTGGCCAATCGAACAAATAACCAAGATAAAATAAAAAGAGATAGAATAGAATTGCGTCATTCAATTTCAATGAGGTAACACGCAATCTCTTGTATCGAACTCAAGTAGATATACATAAATGTTGTTGCTTTCATATGTAAGTGGCGAATCGAAGACGCATGTTATATCTTATACGAGATCACCTACTTCTTCTTTACTGGCGTAGACACCGCTAACTCGATTATAGCCGAGTTAACAACAGCGCCCCAGTCGTTTCTTCTTTTCGCTATGTGGCGCCAATTGGATAATCCAAGCAAAGCTAGGTCCCTCTCCACCTGGTCTTTCCAACGGAGTGGAGGTCTTCGGCTTCCTCTGCTTCCTCCGGCGGGTACTGCGTCGAATAGTTTCAGAGCTGGAGTGTTTTCGTCCATTCGGACAACATGACCTAGCCAGCGTAGCCACTGTCTACCTGCTAACATCTCCAACAAAACAACTGTATTTTTGCTGTATAATAAATTTTCCATTTCAAACAATGCCGCAAAAAAGCCAGTTGGAATCAAATCATGAGATCTCGATGACCAGTGATTCAGGGTCACTCATTAGAACGACAATTTACTGGATTACTAGTTTACTGATTTGCATCGCAAGGTACGCAATTATTCTCATATTACAGGAAACATCAAAAGCGATGCTAAAATTAGGCAAAGGGACTAATATCGCGCATTTTTAAGTGAAATCCAATATCTCAGGAACTACTGGGCTGGACAATGAAATTTGTTGCGAAACTTTATATTTGCCTCCTTTTTGTATATCATAATTTTGAGTCCATATATCAGAGTCTTTGACTTCAGAATTATAGAAATAAAGAGCTAACTAAGGCATCTGAATAAAATGTTCCAGAAATTATTCCTTTAAGTTATGCCACCTTACGACCGAAAATTCTTCAAACCAGTCAATAACATACAGGGTTTTTCCGGAAAGTAATAGGACTGATTTTCTTCCGCCGCGACTGTACTTGCGTCAGTTGTCTCCGAGCACATGGAGACGCGCAGACGTACGCGATTAAATTTTACGTGAAACTCGGTAAATCTGCGACACAGACGTTTGATATATCAAGCAGGCTTATGCAGATGTTGTTTTAGCAAGAAGTGGTTTGTTTCGGTGACACCAGGCCTCTTTAAAGGGCCGGGAAGAGGTCGATAATGAATGGGCAAATCCAAAGCGAAAACGATGATCATTGTCTTTTTTGACATCAAAGGCATCGTCCACCATTAATTTGCTCCTCCGAGACAAACCGTCAACGCCAAGTTTAACGTGAAAGTTTTCAAGAGACTAAAATGAAGGGTCAATTGGATCCACATCATCAAGACATCGCAAGCGATTGGAAGTTGCACCACGACAACGCTCCGGCTCACACCTCCTTTCTTGTGAACAGTTACTTAACCAAAGCCGGCATCCCAAGCGCATTGCTACACCGCCAACAGAAATTGTTAATCCAAATTTGGAGGAAAGGCAATTCAATTTATTCATTTTGTTCATCTGTTGAAAATTGGTCGTACTAACTCAAAACCCTTCTTTGGCTCATGCACTACAACTTTGCTAAAGATCATCACATGATCAGATGCATAACTTACGATTCTTCAAATGACATACAGACAAACCTTCACAACATATATATAACTATCTTTTTATATACATATGTACATTCACATAAAATATGATATCGGCCAATATGTGAGTAACCTCAATGAAAATGAAAGAGCATGTATTACTCAGTGCAAGTAGCGCTTAAAATAAAATTGGGCGAAAACTTGATCTAATCCTTATATAACTTATATCAAAATTTTCAAACATCTGGCTGACTTTACTCCAATGCCACATGATGTCAGGCACGTTAATGAAAACCAGGGAACATTTTTTTGGTAAGTGGAATGTAAATATTATGTGGTACTTGCAAAAATAGGTAAACTCGGGTCAATACGGGTAGTATATATATAGTATATCCTCAAATTTTTCTGAAGAAAATTTCTCGAACTTTGATTTTTCCAAGTTATAAGAGTATAAAGTTTTCGATTACACCCGAACCTAGCCCTTCTTTACTTGTTTTTAAATAAAGTTTTGACAACACCTAAAGGTATCCCGTTGGCTTTCACCCTTTCAAGTTGCAAGAGTAAAAAATGTTCGGTTACAACCGCATATTTAAGGGGTTACATGAGTTTCCTCGGGTAAAAAACAGCCTTCTTTCTACATTTTTTTTCTCAGATAAAAATGAAATATTTATTAGAATTTTTTATTGTCATAAACATACACTATTAACAAAGAAATTTTGAATTTTTGGAAAAAAAATATGTTAAACTCAGTCATTGCGACGCCATTTCCAGTGACCCCTCGCAAAAACTATGCGCCCGCGTTGGGAGGATAACTCCTTACAGAATCATATAAAGTGTAATAATAAATGTTTTAGTTAAAGCCTTAACTTAGAACTTGGACGAAGGAAAAAAAATTGAATTTTTGGCAAACAGTTTTACAAAAAAAATTAAAATTTCAGTGAAATTTTCACGACATTCTTTTCAAATAGTTGTAATCGAAAAAAAAATCATTTGTCCAAGTCCTAAAGAATTGTATCTCAAAGACCTGTGTAAAATATCATGAAGATGGATTGAGCAGTTCTGGAGAAATCTGGCCAACCAAGACGGCGCACTTAGCCTAGCTAGTCTCGGGCGCACAAGTTCTCAAGGCTTTATCTCCGAAACTATTACTCGGATCAACAAATTGAGGACAATATTGTAGAGGTGTTGTAGAATTTAATAAGACAATAAAAAGTTCGACTTTTCGAAACACGTTAACCCATGTAACCCCTTAAAAAACATTCAATTTATACTTATATAATTAATTTAAGGGGCTATAACTTTTAGAATAAAGTAAAAGAAATATGGAAAGTTCTCCATAGTCAACGTTCAAGAAGCATTTAATAAAAAAAAAGGCTGAAGCACTTGTGAGGATTTTTCAAGTTACATATCATACCGAACCATAACATTACATAGCACTCAAAGCATAATAAAAATTTACACAATTTAAATTCCACTTTTGGAAAAAATGCAAATATTGCACAATTGCACAGTACGATAAATATCCGTTTCATTTACAAACTCTACAATAACTGTAAATATAGTTTAAAACAATAAGAAATACACACATAAACATACACTTGTGTATTACAGTGCGTTTCATGTGAATATATGCTAAATATGTACAAATACTTAACAATAAACATTTTGTTATAAGCCCAATGGCCAAGTTAAAAATTTATTGGACATAAAATTGTAAAGTATGTAAGTAAACAAGTGTATACATATATTGATGTGTATATTACAAAATCACTTAAGAATTTTTAGCGCTGGCACAATAATATCTCTAAATTCAATGTAAATGTGGGAAATTTGTGGAGTGAGAAATTTTTTTCGAAACCAATAAACGCCTGTTATTGGAAAATCGGGGCATTTAAACAAAAACAAAAACGAAAAAAATGGATTAAAGCAAACAAAGTTGCATATTAAGATACATGGAGACATACATATGTACATATATTTGACTATGTTTATGCAGTATGCCACGCGAAAGCAATGATCTAGTCATGGTTGCCAGATGAGCATTTTTTTAAATATCAAATAAATGTTTGCTTGTATGTGGAGCCGAAAAACAGACGCCACGAAATTAATAAAAATAATATACACAATTTTATGTTCAAATTAATACATTTTCATATATTAATGTATATATGTATGTATTTAAGTATTATATGTACATATATGAATGAATGAATGCTCGATCGCGAGTTGTGAAAATCTTTTAATTTTCATTTTCAATGTCAAAATCTACAAACGAAATAAATTGTATTGTTGAAAATATTAAATTTTAATTTATTAAGCATACATATGTACATACATACATACGTAGGCAATTAATTTGTGTTTTCTTCGGCCAAACATGTGCACATCGGCCAATGACTACCACTAATTATATAAATCAAATGGAATTGATATGAAATCAACAATGTTTCAATGCAATGCCAATGAAATTAAAACAAAAACAAAAAAACACAAAAAACTAATATTATGAAAATATGCGTAATTTAGAGAGGGGTCACATTTGGCGAATGAAAACATTTAAAATTTTTACAAAAATATGTTTTTATTTGTAAATACATATGTACATATACATATGTATATGTATGTACATACATATATACATACATGGACTCAAATCTGTTTTCAACGCCAACTGATTGATTTACGATTAGTCATTGTGGACATTGGTCGCACTTATCATAGTACGGCTCCTACACCCCACCCCCCACAAAAGCAAGGCAGCCATAGAAGACAAGGTCAATTGGCTTATAAAATGCGTCGCGGTGGGGCTGGGTGGGTGGCTCGATGGAGATAATAAAGCAGATGTTCGTATTTATGTATATACTTGTGACCATGTTTTAGTTTTCAGTGTCGAATGGCAAGTTCGTACGCTGCCAGTTCAATAACCGTTAGTTTTTTCGACAAAATGCCAACCTTCAGAACCGGCAGGGCGACTGAATGCTTTTTTCAAACGTTTCGAACGAAACAATACAATTTACAACAGATTTTTTTTGTAACAGATAGAAAAAAATAAAATAAAATAGAAACAACAACTTTAATTAGTGATAATGAGCGGACGTTGAGTTGTAAATAGCTTACGAAGAATGGGGTCGTCGCGCGCGTGATTTACAAAACAACACACTCAATGGTGGCTAAACGCCAAGTGCAAGTGCTGTTAGTTGGATTCACACGCATTTTTTAAAAAAATGAAATCCATTATTCTAGGTGTAAAATGCTGGGAGCGTTTTTTGCAAAAAAAAAATAATCATAACCTCAAAATTACAACGCCGAAGTCGAGTTATTTGTTAGTGTACATATTGATGTTGAAAGTTTTGTCTTATTCATGCCTGAACTGAAGAATTTGTGTTTTTTTTTGGTTGTTAAAATGGGGGAATATAAAGCTACCTAAAATGGATCAAAAAGAATTTCCTGTGTTAATAAAGCATTGTTTTTTTTATTAGGGAAAAAACACTGTTGAGACCAAGGTCTGGGTTGATCAACATTATTTGGACTCTGCATCAAGGAAATCAACCGTTGAAAAGAGAGTTCTGGTAAGGCAATGCACCATATCTGAAGTCAGTGGCGACCATTTCCTGGAATTTTTCGTCTAATGAAGAGATTATCGCCGAAACTGAGACCTATTTTGAAGCAAAGGACAAGTCGACCATGTTGATTAAAAAACGAATTTTGCCAAAAATATGGGTTTTATTATGGTAGGCCGGGGACTTTTCAATTGATCTGTTAGTTCGGAGCTTACTGCACAATTTGCTTCCGGTAATTGAGAAATGGAACTCCAATTCTCGGCTATATCTATAGTTATTGTAGAGGTAAAATGGCCCCTTTTTGTAATGTAAAGGTGGGAATATAAAAAAGTTGTCATCTTGCGGTGACGGTGACAGACCTTAGGGACAGGGGTGTTATATATAGGTAATGGGATTTACATGCCATGTTAAGAAAGAGGTGATTAGCGCGATACTGGGATTCTTGGCAGACAGACAATTTCCACAACAACAGGCCCTACCTTACCAGAAATGACACAATTTTTATTCGGACAAGGATCGCTTTGGTCAAACTGCTTAGTATTTATCTCAAGCTTGGACACTTACATATATTATTCTGATATCTTGAGAACCCTTGACATTATGAGGGTATTCTCATGTGATCACTTCGAAAAATCGATTTTTTTTGACAGTAAAACCTATTGAAAACATGCTGTTAAAAATTCAGACCGAAATTCATAGTATTTGATAAGTTACAGCTCATAGTCGTCGACATGTCGTAAGCGACTGTCTACCAGGCGCCATAACAAGTCTGCATTTTTCTCGAATCATTCTGAAACTGTCATGGTCCTAAAAAAAAAGTATTCAACCGATTGCTTTAAAATTTACATATGTTCTTCTACTCATTTATAGTTATCGTCCCTACCAGAATTGTTTATTTTCGAAAATATTTTCATATTTTTTTAAACGATTTTTAACGAAAAAAAAAGATTTTCGTGATTTTTTTTTTTGAAGTTCGACATTTTTTTTAATGAAATTGATTATACATTATTTGGTAGGGACGATAGCCGCAGAACTACTGAATAATAATCCATTCGATTTTTTTATTTCAGACAACATGAACAGCCGTATCACCATGACTAGTGAACTACTTTTTTTTTGCCGGGGACTACTTTGATTTAAAAAAAAAAATGATTGAATTTTGTTGTCGCATAAAAAAAAATTTCCTAAAAAGTAGTAAAATGTATGCGTTCACATGAGAGTACCCCCTTATATATTCTAAAAGGATAATAATCAGTCTGAATACCGGTGTGTACATCGCTGTACTTATAATAGAATCTTCATAAGTTAGTTCTCTCACTTCTAACTAACTATTATGAAAGTTATTATAAGATCAGCAATTCTGATTTACAAGGAAAAGTGTGTCATAAGGGCCTACCTAAGAAGCACCGAGATGGCACCGTAAATATCAACAGAATACCAATCATGATCGAAAGATCAATATCAATATCAGGGACTATCTGCAGCATAGTGAAAATTTAACTCAAAGTTCTAAGGATTAGTCTTAATTTCAAACCATAATTTTAGTTTCGGTTCTTAACAGCAATTAAATTATTTTCGGTTCACACATTCGTCTACTCCGACAGACGGATCTACGAATCCGAAATAACTTACATGTATCTTCATAAACATTTGCCTATCGAAACACCCAGTACTAGGTGAAGCACTTGTGCCTCACAGTAACTTTTCGTTCTTTTGTTTTGATTTCCACTCTCTGCCGTGACTCTGCCATCAGTCAGCGAGCACATTAAGTAGCGCGTACTTACGCATAGTACTCACACACACACGCACACAAAGCAGCGCATGCAGCTGCACTGGGCCAACTAGTCATTTGTTGACCGAGCACAAAACAGCTACAAATTGACGCGAAAGTGTATTTTTTTGCAAACACAACAAAAACTGATTGCAGTTGAAGAGGCTGAAAGGGAAATGTGAAATGTTGGGGGCAAAGGAAGTGCTGAAGTACACACTCGCTTATAAAAAGTATGTCGATGAAATTGAGTGAAAAGCGTTAATTGTGCGACGGCATGTGCGCACACGTCAAAGTGTCGACCACTAAAAAGCATCTAGGTTCTACACAAATGAGTGGCTGGCGGCCGGCAAAATATCGAGCGTTTACTAACTGGAACATTTAGTGCGGTGCGGTGCGAAGTGGAACTGGGTATGTGTGTGAAGGGCAGCACGGCAGTAAAGGCACATTGTGGCAGTTGCAAAGTGTTGCATAGTGCAAATGCGTGGAAAAAGGTCTCACATCAAAACAAATATATGTATGTATGTATGTACATATGATTGTGAGTAATGCATTGAAGTGACAGAAGCTTCCAGCGGCATGATTTTGACCCACATTGTAGTGGTAACGTCGAAGCGCCGTCATTAAGTGGGTCACAAAACGAATATTCTCTGAGTAGCAAAACAAAGCAAATAAAAGAAATAAAATGCAAAATGAAAATGTCAAAACAACAAAACAATAATTTAGAAACACTTTCGCGAACATGTCACTTCTCTTTTGCTTTTTGTAGTTGTTTTTTTTCAGTAGGTTTCTTCTTTTGCTGTATTAGAGTAATTGTAGGTACATACATATTTAGTTCTAAATGCAATATTACTACATATTTTTGCAAATGGATGGTATTTGGTAGGAGGCAGAGGAATTTTATCTCAACTGCAAAATGACTTCCTATTAAAAAACATTTTTAGACAAGGATTGCTTCACTCAGTATTATTTGAAACGCATCAAATATGGACACTGAGTGCTGAGAGACCTAATACTGTAAAAATCCATAATGCGCAATTTTTGCTTCGTCGATAACGTTTCGGTAATTTTAATGTCATAGATGGACAACGCTCTAAAAAGTTTCCGAATTATCGATGGAAATCGTTGATTTCGACCGTCGTATAAGCACTGTTTGGATTGCGCACAAAATACGCTATAGTACGACTTAAATAAGGCTGGACATAAAAAGAAGCTCGATGTATGGGTGCCACACTAGTTAACACAAAAAAAACCTTTTGGGTTTCGTTTGCGAATTGTTGCTGAATTGCAGTAAAATCAATCCATTTTTGAAGCGGAGCATTACTGGTGATTAAAATTGTGTCATTCACGACAACTTTAACCGAAAGCGGACGTATTCTTAATCTGGAGAACATTCTCTATCCGCTCATACCCATATTATGCCCGAATGCGAGGTTGCTATACAAAAACAGCTTCACTTACTAGAACGTATTCCATAAAACGATGTACGGAATTTTTCTGCTGATACAACGAAAACACGGTCTACTTATCTTGGTAAAGCTTATTACTACCCATTTTGGGAAAACGATTATGAAAACGGTTTAACCATTTTTCTGAATTTCTATACACACGAGGCCTATTATTACATGAAACAGGCAGTACCTTTTATCCTTGAAAATTACTTAAGGTGTTTGGAGTAACATACAAAAATAAAACAGCTGCTGCGAAATATATGTAAAAATGAGAGCAAATATGAGAATGGATAAAAATAAAAATCAGCACAATAAAACAGTTGAAAGTAGCCCTACCACACAAAAACACCAGCTTCAGCCATGATATGGTTAAGTCTACGAACACATCAATGTCAATAAAACAGTAAACACAAGCAAAAAAGTAGCGGAAGTGACAGCGGAGATTGCAGCAGCTGTCAAGTGTGTATAAAAAAATATTTAAATATCGTCCGGCCTATAAGCGTTTCAGATAGCTAACGTTAACAAAAACTGTGCAAAGCAAAGCAAATCAAAAATAAAAACAGTTTAATGCAGCAGAAATGACAGATGCACCTGCGATATGAAGAACAGCTGTGAAACTCACCAAATTGAAGCTCTTTTTCTCCATGCGATAATTCATTATGCTCAAGGCTAAGTTAATCGCAAAAAACATTGCAAATTGCTACAGTTTATATTAATATTATAACTTATACTATAAATCATTAATAAAAATGCAAAAACAAAATTTACTGGAAAATAATCGAAAAATATGTTTCCCTATAATTAAAATGTCATTGACTTGATTGTTGATAGGGTTATTGAAATAAATGAGAGTATCAGCATATTGGAAACAAAAAGTGCAAATACAGCACACCTTGAGAAAAAATAGCTGGCAAGCAAGTCATTGGGCGCACTATCAGTACCCTAGACGTTACTTCGCATAATTTGCATCTGGCTACAGCCAAAATAAAAAATCTAAAGCAAACTCTGGTTTTTTAAGTGATTGCAAATATTTTTTAAAGGTATTCTATGAAAATGGAATTGTTAAGTAACGATGTAAAAAATGCCATTGCACTTGGTCATTCAAAAGTTCAGTGCAGATATTGATAAGAAAATCATCCATCTGCATATACGCGAACTAGACACTTAGTTTTTAAGTTATCTATCCGAAATTTTGCACACTTCCTTTTCTTACTAAGAAGCTGTCCATTTGTTGGAACCGATATCGGACCACTATAGCACATATGTACATATGTAGCTACCGTACAAACTGTCTGATCAAGATAAAGTTCTTGATGGAAACTTTTTTGTGAAGGTTGTTACAGCTCGGTGCAACGGAAATTAAAGTTTTTTCTTATTTTGTATAGTAATAGTACGAATTTTTTCAAGCAAATGCATTTTCAACGGTGGTTTTACAAAAAAAAAAAATAATAAGTAAAAAGTTCTTCTAAAATCGTCGCTATTTATTGTTGAAAATCTGGCCATTGAGAACTTTGACAGTAAGCAAACATCAGTAATGAATATTTAAAGGAGCGGGCGCTAAGGCTTTTCCAAATGCTTTTCACTCCAACAAACCCCTAAAAATTCGTGATCATTTCCTGAATACACACACATAAATATGTATACATACACTTCTCATTGAAGTATGTATTTAGTTTAAAATATTTTTAGTAATTTTACGATTTGCACACAGTGCAGTTGTTAGGCGATTAGTCGGTATTCCATCCAAAATAAATACTCGACATTGTCGCTGTTTATAACAGAATAAAGCTAAAAATGTTGATATCGAACTAAAATTAATGATTATTTATTTTCTTAAAACCTTTGTAATGGAATGCAAATGTAAATTTTATTTCTGTTGATAAACAAAATTAAAGCAGATGTATTATTAGTGATAGGTGGGTGGTGTGGGCTATTTAGCAAATATTTTCCATTTGCTTGAGAGTGTGTACATACTACATTCGTCCAATATGCACGTATGTAGATAGGAAGTAATTATTTACGTTTCTATTAATTGCAAAAAAATCTGCACAAATGTATATGTAAATTTTTGGGGACTACAAGAAACGCCTACAAATATTCGCCCTCCCCCACAAGAATTTTTTTTTCAAAAATAACTAACTAAAGCTCGATTATATGAATATACTATTTTAGTGCATTATTCACCCGTAGGAAACATAGCCATGAAACATAGTTTTTTTGCCACCGTCACTTGTATAGGAATATCTTTGCTATATAAAAAATGTATTTGGTATCTTTCATCATCTCTGTACGTATGTACTTTATTTACGTAAACCGATATTATGAATGCAAAAATACAAACATACAACACATCTTATACCGGCGCTGAGATTAAATTTACGTATGTACATACATACATATACATACGTCACAGCAAACATAGCAACAAACCATATTCCACAGCAAAAAGCACATACTTTTTCGCATTCTTTAAATAAAAGCCACGAGCCGTACTATAACTCGACAACAGCAGCAACAAAATGCGAAATTCTTTACGTAGATATGAATGAAGTATTTTTAGATATGTAGGTATATATCAGCCGATTGTGAGCACTTTAAAACATGTTAATTTCAGTAACTTAGATAAGATTCTTATGTGTAATCATAATTACTTTGGAACAATATCTATCTAGTAGTCGCAAGAACATTTTGAACTATATGAACCTGGAAGCAAGCATGGCAATGCATGGAACTTAATTAAATTATATAAATATTAACTTTTTCAAATAACCCAACTCAAACAATTGTAAAAGAAAAAATATGCACAGCCAGCGAATATTCTTCTTATTTTCAATGACAGAATCGGCTCATGGGAAAGTCTCTGCTAACAATACACTTTTGCCCAACTTGAGGACAGCTAGAAAAAAGTATATATATAAATAACAAGGCGTAGCCAAGGCGAAATACTAATTTGCATGCAATTTGTAAAACACTTCCCTGTTCATGGTACATACCTCTTCCTGGCGAGCTTCCACTGTTGTATGATGAATATCTGCTTGATTTCGCGGCTGCCGTCTGACAAATTCACAGCCAACCAACTGTGCGTTCACACCCCTTTTTATTATAATTTAATTTTAATTATTATTATATATTTTGTATGTATAGTGGCATTTCAAAGCGACATCGCCAACAGTGCCAACGCTGTCATAAGTGAGTACCACACAGTCCCCATATGCAATTTGTCATTAATTTTATTGTTTTTGCTATTTTCTTGCTTAGCTAGAACGTTTGACTTTCTATTTGCCACAGAAAATATTCAGAATATCTATCACAAGATTTCTTTCAACAATTATGCACCGTTTCTTGCTTGCCTCACAATCTCAACACATTTCCAAATTTGTATGTACATATACACACGCGATATATGCACAATTTTTCAAATTTTCACTTTTACGAGAATTGAAAACACATCAAATTTGATTATTATCTTTTTTTGTATTAAGAATTTTCGTTAATAAATTGTGTATCTTGATTTTACAATTTATTTATTTTGTTTGTATATATTTATAAAACACTTCACTCACTTCAATTTTTACAAATGTATAAAAATGTTTGGAAATCGACTGAAGTGAAAAATCAAAGCGTGAAAAACGATGCACAAAGGTAAAACAACTACAACGGCGTCAACGGGAAAACTCGAACATCCGCTTATTTCTTAACTAATTGGCTTTACAATGTCTGATTTTTCCCACTTGCACCACACAATTGAAAATGCTGCAAGCGAAAATCGTATGGAAAACCAACGGCTGCAAACCAAAGGCGGTGAAGCAGCGGCAAAAATATAAAATAATAATAGAGGGAAACAGCAATGACAGAAAAAGCGAACGAGCATAGAAAGGCAAGAACAATAAGCAGCATTGCCAGCTGCAAGGTATATGATATGGAAACTCAACATTATCTACATTTTGAAGCAACGTTGTCGTTTGAAATTTTTCAAAGAAACTGTTCCCAATTAAACTGTTAAATGTGTTTTATGAATTTTAATTGGTAAATTTTAGAATAGCATCACCGGATTTCGGGGTTAAAATGGGTATTTACGGATAGAGGAAGTCCTCTAGATTAAGAAAATATATATGTATAGTTGCCGCTGATTTATGGTTTTTGAAATTTTGCATTTAAAGTTCAAAAATTCAACTATTTAAAATGCGTGTTTTTCCCATTTATAATGAATTTTAGTGTTATATTTTTTAACTTTTATATCCACTAACGCTTCACTAAATCGTTTCTAACCATTTATTTTATATTAAATAATGCAAAAATAACTTTTATTCAACATTTAACTTCTGTTCATTTATTTTTGTTCGTACAATAACAAAAAGGTTGCATTCTAACTAATAATCAGTTCGTTCATATTTTACAGAAGAACCAAAAGAAATAAAGTAAACAAATAAAAAACAAACAAATAGTTTTCCGCATAGAATTCCTTTGTGCGTTGGCGGCCTTTGGCCCTCGGTCGGACCAGCACCTGGGCGTGCTCAGTTCTTTTGCGTTGAACTCTTTTGCGCGTTGGCGGCCTTCGGCAGCGCTTAAAAAAAATAACCCTTGGATGGACCAACACCTGGGCGTGCCCAGTTTTTTTGCGTTGAACTTCTTTTTGTCCGATCCAACACCGGGATTTAGCAAGATAATAAGAATTTTGAAAGATTTTTTATTACTCATCACACGATAATGAATTTAGTTATGACGTCATAATCTTTCTTTTTTCTTATTTTTATTCCATTACAAAATATGGTAACACTAAATTTTTTGCTTGTTTACAACCACTTTCTTATTTTATGAATAAATGGATTTTAACTGAAGTTTGATGTGGAATTAAAGTTATTTTTGCATTATTTAATATAAAATAAACGATTAGAAACGAATTAGTGTAGTGTTAGTGGACATAAAAGTATAAAATATAAGTGTAAAATGCGTTACAAATCGGAGACATACTCATTTTAAATAGTTGATTTTTTGAACTTTAAATGCAAATATCTCAAAAACCAGCGGCAACGATATGTAGATATATTCTTGATCTGGGGGATCTCCTCTATCCGTACATACCCATTTTAACCCCGAAATCCGTGGATGCTATTCTAAATCGCAGGCCTTATAATGCTTTGTTGTTATTAATTATTATCCATTAGAGCCTCTTACGAGCTTTAACGATCTACGCAAGCTTTTTATTGCTTTATTTATAAAGTACCTCACCAGAAATATCTGGCAAGGACGAAACCTCCGCAGACAAATTATAACTACCTGATTTCCGCTGCCGTTCGTGGTCATCATGCCAATCTTGCTTGTCTTATATTACGTATTTGAATATTTTGCAACAAGGAAAAGTATGTGGAAACTTTTTTTACACCGTTTCCATGAAGGCGCAAGGAAATATGGAAAGTAACTGTCAAGCAGCCATATTGTATGTCAATCGGCCATCTTTAATAAATTTTAAATTGCGAAAGGTTAGTTTTTAGCGAAATTTTAATTTGATACTACTAACAAATAGCGCAATAAATAAACTGTAGTTGTTTTGAAATATCTGTAAAAATATATTTAATATTGGTAAAAGCAAGTGCTTAGGAGAATTGCTACTGGACATGCTTAATAGAAGATTTGAATTTTAATGGAAGCTGCGTTGTGCTTACACACATATGTATTTACATATATGCGTGCATTTGTCGTTACATTCATTTATGGTGGCAGAGGCAAAAACTGCTGAGCATTCTTTCAACTGCGACACCAAACAACTTACCATTTTCATTACCCAAAGTTAAGTAAAACTTTTGTTTGGTTAGTTAAGTTTAGTTTATTTGTATATATTTATGTATAACTTGCATTATGTAAGTACAATTAATTATGTATATATAATTTATCATCATTATACCATTTTTATCATTTCTCATATGGCTTCAACTCATCATCCGCTTTCCGCGACAATTGTTTTTCCAGTTTATTGTGTTTCGACTTGAGTTAATAGTTATCGATACATACAAATTATCAATAATCGACGTTCATTTGCAATATTGCAGGAATGTAAAAATATGAAATTATTATTGTTTTACGTGTGAAGTGAGTGAAAAAATGTTTAAGTAAAGTAAAGATTTGTAGCAAGTATTGTAGTAATTTTCCTTTTTGTTTGGTGTTAGCTGTCATTATGTAAAGCTGTTAATAATATATTATCGATTTGCTAGATTTTATTTATATTTTCTGTTTAACCACGTCCTGCAGCTGTTGCTACCTACATGTTTATGTATGTATGTGTTTGTAACGCTCACTATTTCTAACAAATATGCAACATTGTGAAACGGCTTCTTGTCATTATCTATTTATTTACAAAATGCAATTTACTCCCCTGTACGTTCATAATGCAGACATTCATCATTGATATATATTTCTTTTATTTTTATGTATTGTATAATTATTTCGCTTCATATTAAATTTTTTAAATACCTTTTCAGAATTCACAGTTACTCAATCAATTATTGATATCGCTTAGTCCTTTATAATTGATTTATTTGTTTTCTCTTAGTAGCATTTCTTTATTGGCAAGAGTTGATAAAAGTGGAAATTTGCAATTGAATGTTTGTTGTGAGTTGTAAATATTTTGTGTTGTTTGTATACGTATATATATTTTAAATATATTTAACTGATAATTTTTGCATTTTTTTTAAATTTGCATGTTAGTTTTAAAATCAATTTTTGTTAAATTTAATTGTAAATCTTAATTGTTGTACACCACCGCCACTTTATATATTTATTTTATATTTGGAGTTGTTTTTTCTCCATGTGTATGAGTGTTTGTATATACATATATATGTATGTATGTATATGCAAATGTTAGTGTGTATGCGATTGTGTACAGGTGTAGGGGAATTCAGTCATTCGTAGTTTGGTTTGTTTTAGTTTACTGAAATAATTTCATTATATACGTACAGTTCTTGTATCTTTTGTGTGTATGTATTTAAATACTTATTCAAAATAATTGAAAATGGGCTTTAATTGTTCAGTTTTTGCAATATATACATATATATGTTTGTGTTTTACCATATACATATATATATATATATATATATATTTATATATGTTTTTTTATATTTTTATATGTTTATGTATATCCTAATGTTGTATAGTTTTTTTTCTTGTTCACATATGCATGTATGTATATACATTGACGTTGGCGCCTTAATATTTTACTATTTACATACAAACAGTGTACTTAATATGAGAAAAAACGCAAATAATAATTATATTCATAGAAAAGGGAGCAAAATAGTTGCACATTAATGCTAGTTTTCATATACATAAATACATATACATATATGTATAATAAAATCATGTACACATGACATGTTTAGCTGATTAATTTACATTATTACACATATTGCTATATTTATACATATGTACTTATGTGTTTACAATTTATTTTCTCTCTGCAATTATAATTTTTAATATACAACTGTAATGTTATATGTATATGTATAAATTGACACAGATATATGTATGTAAATTTCTTAGTAATTGATCACAAAACGTTTATACAGAAAATTAGTTACACAATTTTGCAACAAAATATGCATATGTATATGTATGTATAACAACTCAAATTCGAAGTTGAAGTAAATACAATGATTTCAATAACCTTTTTTCTCGTTCTACGAAAAAATCTTAAAAATGCATTTTGACTTCATGCATTTTATTTAATAAATTGTCAAAGTAGTTTAAAATATTAATATGATATTGTTTTACAATACATACACATTTAATTAATTTCATTTGATTTGTATAAATATATATATATATAGTTATTAATATATAAATTAGTATATACTATATGTAATATATAATATACATATATATACTATATGTGTATTTATTTGTTCTTGCAGACATTCAATTCTTGAGGCCATTACTTGTTTAGCTGCTAAACTTAATTCGCTCTACGCCAACTTGCTTGCTTGCAATTGCAATATTTTATTGTTATTGTTATTATTATTATATAATTTACATTGATAAGTACACACACACATACAATTAAAATGTATATTCAAATGTTAGCCAATTGTAGCCAGAAAATGAGCAACATTTTGCCATTTAAGTTACACAATCGATAGGAATGTCTCATCTCAATGCTAAGCATAGGTTCAAAGTCATTATCGATTGCATGCAACTCTTTTCAAAACTTTTGAAGCTCACTAAAGCTGCTTTTGTAGGGCCGGCCATATTTCTATATATGTATATATATCATTTTTATTTTGTTTTAAATTTTTTTAATTTAGGAAAGTAATAAATTTAATGATATTATGAAAATATATATGTATATTTATGCTTTCTTTTTATGTGTTGCGTATTTTTGTTTTAATTTATTTACATAATGCTCAGTATGCTTATGTTGCATGTTTATTTATACAAGAATTTTTATGCAATAATTATTATGTAATTATTATTTTGTCTTGTTCCATTAGTATTTGCACACACAGTTAACGTGGCTTTGCTTACAGCCAGTTGCAAAATTTGCACTAATAAATGAAAGCGCCTAAAAAATTTTGTTTTCAAATAAGTGAGGTTGGCAGCAAAGCACAATTTTGAGCGATAAGCTTATACTCAACTGATTTCGCAATTATTGAATTGAAGATTCAAAGATGTATAGAAAATAATTATTTAATTCAAATCCCTGAAACGTAGCTGCAGTCAGTTAATTGACACCAATTTTGTAAACACGTTTCAAATTGTTAATGTTATTTTAAAAAATATGAAAAAAATATTTGATGATAGAAAATTAAGTTGTAATTAAAAGCAAAATGATGCTTGCAGCAAAGTGGGAAATATGCATTTGCTAAACGCCTAAAAATATGCAACTCATTTGAATACTCTCAAATTATACTGATTTTCATAGTATATTTTAGGCGCATTTTAGACAAAAGGCATATACGAGTGAAAATAGGACGATATTTCCATAATATTTAAAAAAATTAGTAAAAAATAATAAGAGTTAAATAGTCCTGCTTTCAAATTGTATAGCTGCGCACAAATATTCACACATACATATTTGTTTTACCATGCTGCCAAGCGTTAAATATGTAGACCAATGCGCATGTGTTTAGGTGTTTTTGCATAATTACAGTTACATTAATTTACATACATACACAAAGTTTGTTTTTTTTCGAATAAGAATTGAATGTCTATTTATTATTTTAGGCTCGGATGAAGTTAGCTGTTTCTGTACTGTATAGGCAAGTGTGTTTTGTGTGATTTTTTAGAAAAAGTGTGTATGTGTGTTTGTTTGTGTTTAAATATGTTCTAATAAGTTTGCTAGTTAAGTTTTATATGCGTATGCTTGTATATACACAGTATAAATAGTGTGTACAAGTATGTTTGTATGTATATGTATATTGATGCGTATGTATGTATGTATATGTAAAAATGCTAAAAGTTGCATATAAAATTACACACGCTCTTTGACACAGACAACTAAATTTTAAAATTGTATTACATAAATGCGCTTTTTAAGTTTTTTTGTTGTTGTAATCGTTTTAGCTTATTCTCAGTTTTAGTCACAGTGCTGAGAAATACTTTCGTTATCTCGCTGCCTGTTGACCGGAAAAATTTTTGTTTTTATATGCATCAATGCTGGGTTGCTAGTAATTGAGTTAGGTTCATATGCATGTATGTATGTATGTATGTTTGTAGTAGTTAGAAAAAATTATAGCTAATCTATAAGTAGGGAAGAATTTGAAAAATATTTTTTGGTTTCATAAATTTAAGTTTTTGTTTTAGTTAGTTAAATGTTAAAGATTGTTTTCAATTTTTTTCACTTTTGGCAAGGAATTTGATTCCTTACATCATTTATGTACGCACAACATGTTTGCGACATTCGTGCCCTCAACATACATTGTTTTACAAACTTAACAAATGGCTGAGTTTGACTTACACCACTTATTGTATAATCTTTTGTATATTTCTGTTTGCTCTTTTGGATTTAACATTTTTGGAGGTTTACAGGTTAGGTGCTGATGGCGCAGTTTTGGCGTTAATGAAGTTTGCAGTTAACATTTTGAACACAAAAATATATTAAAAAAACATATGGAAAATATATGTATATATTTGCATAATTGTTAATAATTATTTTTGTTTAACCATTTTCAAATTTAAAATTAATTTATAGGTTATGGTGAAAAATATGAAATTGCTTTCACAATCATCGGAATTCGGAAAAATACTAAACACTTATATTTTCTGAAATTTTTTAACAAAAAAAATTTAAAAATAAGTGTTTATATTTGAATTTGTAAATATGTTCATTTTTATGTTTTCAATCTTAAAGTTTACAAATATTATAAATTAAAAATAAATATTTATAAATAAAATAAATATGGATTTATTTAATTAAAATTTAACTAAAAATTAAAAAAAGTTTAATTGTATATTTAATTAAATTTATATTTTCAATTACAATAAACATCTATTTATTTTATTAATAGATATTTTTAAATATTTTTTTAATTACAATTTTCTATTTTTAGGCTTCTGTTGAAAAAACGATTCAATATAATTTTAATTACTTTTCTTTTTGATTATTATTTTTAAAGTATTAATTATAGTTCGAAAATGTTGAATAAGAAAGCAAATAATTTTAATTTAAAAAATACTTTTGTTGAAAAAGAAAGTTTTTTAATTAAGATAAAACAAAATTAACTAACAATGTTCATTTTTATATTTCAGTTGATATTACCATTTTTTAAATCTTAAAAGATTTTTTTAACTAAGAAAAAATAGTTTTTTATAAAAAATAAATTAAAATAAAATATAATATAAATTAAAAATATTTTTAATAAACAATAAGATATTTTTCTCACTAAAAATATTTTTATTTAAATATATTTTTATTAAAAATATTTTTTCTGAGTTAAAACATAATAAGATATTTTTAACTGAGAAAAATTGTTTTTAATAAAAAAGTATGTTTTTCATACTTAGAAAATATCTTAAGTAGAAAACAAAAATTTTAGTTAAAATAATAATAAAAATAAATTTGTAAAACAATAAAAATAAGGTGTTTAAAAAATTAATGAAAGTAACAAATAATGTTTTCTAAATATATGTATATTTATTTTATTTTACTTTATGTCATATTTCTAAATATTTTAATTTTTTTAACTATAATTTTCTGTTTATAAGCTTCTGCTGACTGCGCACTTTTATAAAAAAAACAAATATTTTTAGTTTAAAAAAATAATAAAATTAATTAACAATGTTCCCTTTTTCAATATTTTAGTTAACTTTACTATTTTTTTTATAACTCAAAATATTTGTTTTTCTAAGAAATAAACGTTTTTATTCAAAAAGTTTTTCTTTCATTAAAAAAAATGTTTTTAGTAAAAATATTTAATTAAAAAATTTTTATTTTTAATATTATATTTATTTTTTATTATATTTTAGCTAAAAATATTTTTTTAATAATTATTATTCAGGTGTTTATTTTTAATATTATATTTATGTTTTATTATATTTCAACTAAAAATATTTTTTTAATAATTAACTATAAGCTGATGTTGACTAAAATTAATACATCTATATTTAAGTGGGAAGATACAATTAAAATTGATAGTGAAGACAAGTTTTAGCTTAAGCTCAAATATTAAAATATGTAAATATAACGTTATTTTCCAGAACAAAATAAAAAGAAATGAGTTTCACCCAATTTAAAGAACATTAACCAAAATAACGGTTATTTTGGCAAACCTTCAACATTCACCATTCCAAAAATATTGACAGGCTCTACCATTTCCCTCCTTCAATCATCATTAACACCAAAACTGCGCTTTATTAGAACCTCTCCTTTATATAAAATGTATTTACAATATTGCAACAACAGCAAGTGGACCTCGTCAACAAAGCCCGCTCACCGTTGCAGCTCAAACACCTATTATGTTGCACATATAGTATTTTGAATAACCTGTTTATTTTATTGTGTTAATTGGCCTTGTGAAAGAGAGTGGTTTCCAGTTGAACGCTTCGAGAAGTGTGCATAAACCAACAAATTAATTGAAGTAATACTTTGCGCCACCATTTTTTGCATCTTATGGCACCACTCGTATTACCACACTGTTCCCTGTTTCTCCACTTCCGCCCGTTGTTTGCACGCTTAAGTAAATCACTCGCGAACTCACTTGCGTGAAACACTTTTCTATTTGACAACACAAACAACAAGCACCGCTACTGCGCCGAGCACCACCGTTCCGTCTGCACTTAGTTGGTTTACTTCTTGCTCTTCCTGCGCTTGCTATTCTCCTCGGAAGACGTGGACTCTGCTGAGGTAGCTTTGGGATTGGGTGCAGCACCAGCAATAACTTTGTGAGTGGGCTTCTTGCCGAGTTGTTGTGTAGGTGGTTGTTGTGGTGTGGCATGTGTCAGGTTATTGGTGATGATGGGTGTGGAAGTGGTGGTCGTGGTTGTGGTGGTGATGTTGGTCGATGGCGTAACTGGGGTTTCATCTATAAACAAAGGGTTCTTCACCTCCATCTCGCCCATTGGCTGTGTGTTTGAAGAGAAAAACAAAAAAAAACAAATATTTTACTGCACACTTCTTCGATATACTAATTTTTTAAACGCAATTTGATTTGTGAACACTCACCGGTGCGAGTCCGGGACATTCGTAGACTGTGTAATCGCCCTCCTCATTCTCCTCATCGTCGCTCTCCACATCGGACATGCCGCAACTGCCCTCTGCCGCCTGGCGGTTCTCCATGGCGATTATCTGTTGCTTCTGGTGCTGGTAGTGGTACATTTGTGCGCTTTGTGCCAATTTGCGATCGCCTGACGGTGAGATGTCCTTGTTGGGCCCGGTCACACCGTACGCCGGATATTCAACATCCGCTGCGGCTTTCGATTTGCGACGCAAACTGCAATGTAGGCAATACATACAATAAAAAAAGACTGCCGCAATCGCAAAATCATCGGGAGGACTTACGTGTACCAGGCTATGCCGAGTGCTATGAAACCCACAGTCACAGCGGCGCTTACGCCCGCAATCAAAGCCACCAAATACATGCCCATCTCGCCGTCGACGCCCAGATGTTGACGCACCACCAAATTGTCGCCACCACCGATGCCGTTACCGCCCAAAGCTGCAGCCACATCGTGTGTGTTGGCGAGGGACGCCGACTTGCCTTCCTTCTGCAGCTTATCAATGAGCGCATTGATGTGGTGTCGTGCATTACTGTCATCGCTGGCGTCCTGTGCAACTGGGAGCTTCATTGCCGCCACGACGCCGGCGCCCGCGACCGCAGCTGCCGCCGCAGCGTTTTGCGGCTTGATGCGATGGAAGGTGGTACTGCCGCTGTCGCTCAGTTTCGCACTATCAACAGGTGCTGGCGCCAGAACAGGCGTTTTGACGTCAGTGGGCGTGCCTGTCGAGACCTCAGTGTTAGTTGCGTTGGTGGCTGGCGCATTTGCAGCTGCAACAGCAGCTGCTTTTTCGCCAATATTCTGCGACTCGGCTGGTACAAATTCCTGATAGTCATCCAAGGCGCGCGAGTCCAACTCATCGCTGTTGCGCGCGCTTTCAACTTCGCCGCTATTCTGCTCGAAGAAACGTGGATCGGATGGACCCACGGCGAAGGGTATGCGTTCACGCAAATTCATCTCCATGGGTGTGTCATATTTATAGGTGAAGAAACCGTTCGGGTCCACGTATTGATTTCGATTGTTATTGTTGTTGTTTCTATACACATTATCTTGATTTTGAGTGACATCGTAGGCATTGTCATCGACTTCCGTCGATTCCATTTCAACCTCACCGCTATCCTCGTTGCTCTCCTCCGCATTCTCGGCGGCAAGCATCTGTAGGCGTTGATTCAAACGGTCGCGCCGCTCGTCGCGTTGTCGCTGCCGATTCATTTGCAAGTGGATGCGCTCCAACTGCTGTTCGAATGTTTGTTGTAGACGCCGCCGCGCATTCTCCTCCATAAGTTGGGCCAAATAATCGGATGACACATCAAACGGTTGTTGCAGAAATTGGCGTAACGGTTTGCGTCGAAGCCCTACAAGCGTAGAAATGTAGAAAGAAAAATTGCTTGCATTAAATAATCGGTCGGCGGAGGGCAAATGAAATAAAATAAGTACAGGAAGTGGTTATGCTAATGGAGCGCCAAAGTGAGGGTAGCAATTCTTGTTTGCTTTTGTGTTATTAAAATTTTTACTGAGGAAAATTTTTGTATTTATACCACGAATGTGTCGTGGAATTTAGATATTCAAAAATAAGAATCGGACTTTATTAAATTTATTTTGTGGATCTATCTCGAATCGGTGAAACGCATCCAAAGAAAGCTTAATCAAGTCATGATACACACGCAAGAATAGCTCGACTCACACAACCTCCAGCTCGCTTCGGTAATAAGTATGCAAATGACTACGGATATTCTTAGGACACAGAAAGCAGTAAACTACGCACGCATAAAACTGGACACCAGACTAACGTTCTGGGTTCAAATTCAGCACGCCGCAAAAAAGGCAGCGAAAATCACCTCGCAACTTAGCAGACACAGGGGGCCACAGACAAGGAAAGAGAAAGCTCTTAATGTCGATGAAAATCAGCGTTCTATTATAAGGAGCTCAGATCTGGGCAGTTGTGCTTAAGAAGAAAAAGCGGTGTAAGGTAACGTAAGTAACCATAGTGCACCGTACCGCAACTTTCAGAGTAGCATCAGCCTATCGAATAATGGCAAGTGATAGAGTCCGCAAGTTCGAAGAAGTCGACTTTTACACAACTCAGTTGTTATCCGGGCACGGATACTTCAAAAAGTACCCCCACAGAAAAGTCGAAGAGTCGTCATGCCTATACAACGACTCGACAGAGGATGACGCTGAACACACATTCTTTGAACATGTGCGATTACAACGAGAACATACCGCCGTAGAACACCTGGTTGGCCCAAAAAACGCGGACTTTTAATCAGTTTCATGCTAGAGAGTGAAGCAAACAGGCGATTTATACAGCATAAAGCGGAACCTGGACGCCGTCCTGATCCTGAAGTAATGCAAATGTGGTTCCAGACTGGGTGACGGTTTCTTAGAGGGGTGTTTTGATGATGTGGAAGGCATTTTCCACCCCCTCATGAAAAAAAAGAGCACAATACAAACCGATCTGAAAATCAGGTCCTTATTATTTGGCACGATATCTTCACAAAAATTTACTTGGATTATTGTCCAAGACAACGGTATAATCTTCGAAGAAACTGTTCAGATCGGACCACTAAAGCTTATAAATAGTTGTCATACAAACGTTACTTGTTTTATATGCAGAAAACACAAATCACACTTGACTTTTATACCCTGAACAGGGTATATTAATGTTGTCAGGAAGTTTGTAACAGCCACAAGGAAGCGTCGGAGACCCTATAGAGTATATATATAAATGCTCAGTATATTGAGCTAAGTCGATTTAGCCATGTCTGTCTGTCTGTCCGTCCGTCTGTCCGTCTGTCTGTATATATACGAACTAGTCCCTCAGTTTTTAAGATATCGTTTCGAAATTTTGCAAACGTTATTTTCTCTTCAAGAAGCTGCTCATTTGTCGGAACTGCACATATCGGACCACTATAACATATAGCTGCCGTACAAACTGAACGATCGGAATCAAGTTCATGCTTGGAAAGCTTTCACATTTGACAAAGTATCTTCAGTATCTCCGAAGAAATTGTTCAGATCGGCTTACTATAGCATATATCTAGCTGCCATACAAACTGAACGAACGGAATCAAGGGTTGTACGGAAAACTTTTGCATTTGATAAGATATATTCAAGAAATTTGGTATAGATTATTTTCTAAGACAACAATGTAATCTCCGAAGAAATTGTTTAGATCGGCTTACCATAGCATACAGCTGCCATACAAACCGAACGAACGGAATCAAGGGCTTGTACGGAAAACTTTCGCATTTGACGTTGTATCTTCACGAAATTTGATATGGATTCCTGCTTAAGGTAATAATATAATCTCCGAAAAAATTGTTCAGATCGGATTACTATAGCACATAGCTTAAATATAAACTGAACATATAGTTACTAAAAGAAATGCACCTGTGCAGCCGCAGTTAACGTTTTTTCTTGTTTTTTATGCTAGTGTTACTAATGTTCAATTTATCTTGAGCCACTTAGTATTGCAAAATATGTATAAATTAAGAAATCACAAATTTTAAATTTATAAGAATAATTTCCACAATTTAAGTATAAAATTAGCTCAATATATTTTACTGTAAGCATAGTTTCAGGCGCGCTGCGTGAACATCTGACAGTACTAAAGATTAAACAGTTAGCGGATTATCGCCATATAAAACTTAAGTACTCCGAAAAATTCGCATAAAATGTCAGTGATTTGTGTGACTTGGAATGGAAAAAATTTGAAGAGCTTCAGGCCGTTTGATGTTCGCGCATATACACATAAACAAACAACAAACATGTGTGGTTTTGCATTCACATAGTATATGTACATACACACGCTTAGCACAGCAAATTAGTGCCGTTTTGGTAAACACACACACACAGGCATGTATATACCAGTATGTCGGCCGCCTACACATAATGTCTAATAACTGTAAACACTTTAGTTATGCCAACATCAACAACCGCGTAGGCGTTTTCATGAGTTCTCAAATTTTATACATGCATCTATCTATGTGTGTGTATGTATTCGTGTGGTAATATATATTTTATAAGATATTAGACAAGCTGATATACGCTTTCAGACAAAGTTTTCTTTCAACGCCCACTTGAAATTTCATGCAACCTTTTGCTTGAAGATTTTTATAACGAATTACCTTTTGAGATTTTTTCGTATTTCCAAAGAAAAGTAATATAGGTGCAGAGTATGGAAAACGCAAGAATAATAACCAATGAAGCATGCTTAAATTCAATTCTAGCAGGATCTGCAAGCAACTGGCTTTAAGCCACCCACTATTCGAGCGAAAATTTACTAATTTTATACACGAAAGGCTTTAAGTTATTAATTAAGACAAAAATTATTGCAAAATTTGTTCAAAGTCCTTGAAAAAAATATAAATATAACGTTGTGTAATTATTTTTAAAATATGTAAATAATTTTTTGGAAATAATTATTTTATTGGAATTAGTGAAAACTGTTGCCGCAGTAATTACAATAATAACTATTAATTTTGACACAGTGGTACTTTTAATTGGACGTAATTGAATAATTGCTTTGTAAATAGTTAGCTGGGGAAGCGTGTTACTGTTAAAGCTTTGAGGACTTATCACTTTGCTTGGACACATACACGCACAAGTGCGTAGAACTACGTATACTACATAAACTTTAAACTTTTCGACCTAATATATTGCTGAAAATAATTCTATATGAATCCCAAAAAGCATCGACCGCTTTCACTGGGAATCCTACTAACTTAGTTATACCCTGAATATCCAGAAGGAAGTATCGGAAAACCTATAAAAAAACATATACATATGTATATAATCAGACCGCACTTTTTTAACAAAGAAGCTGTTCTTTTGTCGGAATCGATATCGGAACACTATAGAATATAGCTGCCATCAAAGAGATCATTCGGAAAACTTTTTTATTTGATAAAATTATTTATTTGATTTCTTCACGAAATTTGGCATGGATTATTGTCCATAAAATCGATATAACTTCCGAAGAAATTATTCAGATTGGACTCCTATAGCATATAACTGTCATACAAACTGACCAAGCAAAATAAAATTCTTGTGTGAAATATTTTGTATTTTTCAACCCAAGATAAAATTTTCTCCTGTTTTTTTAAGAAAGAGGCCTCAAGGCAATCAGTATATGAACGCTTTTTATACAAATATATTTCTTTGAAATATCATATATATTTCTGTTGATGGATCGACTGTTCGGTAGAAGAAGGCATGATCTTTTCTGTACGTTTAAGCTCTTACTAAGGAGTCACGTATGCTAAATTTTGTTTGGAAATGTTTTCGGAAGCTTCAGTAGTTCACTGTAAAGCCAATTTTAACTATCTGATCAAATCGAATAGTCGAATAGATTTGTTTATTTGAAGATTATATCTTTCAAATTTTGGCTGCGGCTACGTCGCAGATGATCCATCCGTTGAGTACAATTTTCGATGACTCGTTTGAGCATTTCAGCTGATAACCGGCAATGTCACGCGTGATGTTTTGCTCCAAGGCGAAACGAAGTGGAATTGTCCACATACTTGTAGACTTTAGAATTTACACATCCCCACAAGAAAAAGTCTAACGGTGTATCACACGATCTTGGTGGCTCATAACGGCCCATAACGTGAAATTATTTGCTCACCGAAGTGTTCTCTCAATAAATACATTGTTTGGTGCGATATGTGGGAAGTGGCTCCGTCTTTTTGAAACCAAATGTCGCCGAGATCTCGAGCTTCAATTTCAGGCACAAATAGTCAGTTATAACGTTCGCCACTGACGGTTACGTTCTCGCCGGCATCACTTTTGAAGAAATATAGACCGATGATTCCATCGGCCCACAAACCACACTAAACCGTTGTTTTTTCTGGATGAAATGGGAGCTCTTGAATCTCTTCAGGTTGCTCTTCGTCCTAAACGCGGCAATTTTGCTTGTGTACATACCCATTGGGCCAGAAATGGGCCTCATCGGTGAAAAAAATTTGGCTCAAAAACGTCGGATCTTCTTAGAACATTTCAAGAGCCCATAGAGCAAAGCGATGTCGCTTTGGAAAGTCGAGCGACTTCAGTTCTTACACAAGTTGTATTGTGTACGTATTCAATTTAAGATCTCGGCATAAAATGGGCCAGGTCGTTCCATACGTCAGTCCGAGCTGCTACGAACTGCCCGGACTTCTTGTGCACTCTCATCTACGGCTACTGTATTTTCTTCACTGCGTGCTGGACGTGGTATATTCGGTCGAATATTTTCCAATAGTGAATGTTGGGTCTCACGATGGAAGATGGTATTGCGCATTGTACGCTAAGTAGGCCAATTATGCCGACCGTAAGTTGAGCGGAGCCCATGAATTTCGAGAGAACGCGAATTTTTGTAATAAAGTTGAACGATTTGTAAATGCTTTTCAGGCGTAAGTCTCTCCATGATGAAATGCCAAACAATACTGGACAAAAATAACTTGACAGCTTGACACGACCCACCGTCAAAAAAAGGCTTTTAGAAAAATACCTCTACTTGGATAACCCGTTAAAATAATAGATCCAAAGATTATTTTATTAAAATTTACTGTACAAAGTTCTCTTAATTTAAACCAGCGAAAAGCTGGTCTATTTCAAGGCAAAAATCGATAGTATTTTTTAAAACTACCAAGTGGTCCAACTAACAATAGTTTTTCAAAAATCTTTCAAAAATATTTCTGACAGCAGGAAGCATTTAATTTCCACAGCGTTGTAATAAAATATCATTTCTGTCGATAATTGAGCTCGTAGCCCCACCCCAAACACGCTCCAATTATTCCAAACTTATCATTATTTTATTTGAATATTTTGGAAAAAGTTACGAAACCAACAAAATTTCCCAACATATGCTTAATGGAGCTAATTAAAATTCCAAAAAGTTTCACACCACGATCAACCGGAGTAATTAACGTATTTGGGGCATGGAAATTACCGCTGTGTGGCACATACGGTGTTATTGCTATCAGCATGGAAGTACTGTCAAGTGTAAATAAAAACAACAAGAACAGCAAAAACAAAAATAGAAATAACATAGTTGAAACTTAAGCCAAATGAGCCACTCAAGTGAATACAGTGCAAATATAATTGAAAATAGAAGTGGCCACTGAACGACTAACGCCCCAAGGAGTAACAAGAACACGAACCAACCAGCGCTGCCTGAAAAGTCGTTGAAAGCCACCAACAAAGAGCGTATAATCTAAGTTTAAAAATAACCCGAACTTTATGTATGCAACGAATAAACCAACACATGCATATATGCACACCAACTACAACACCCCGCACCACGCGCATCACCGCAATCCCACAGGCGCCATAGCAAGCTTCATGGAGCGAACGGTTGCTAGCTGAGCTGTGTTGCATTGAGGCGCTGATAGTTTCTAATTTAGTTAGCCACCGAGTGTGAGAGTGTGAGTGTGTATGTAGATGTGTGGGGATAAGGGAGACCGGATTTAAAGGCAAGTGTGCTAGATAAAGAATAACTGCTTCATGCACCCGCTGCGTTAAACGGTTAAGACAAGGCTAACACCCGCAAAACAACACATATTCACACGCATACAAAGGTGTGGATGTGTGTACGTAATATTACGCACGAATTGAATTCACCCACCCAAGGAGGTCTGAGGCGCCTTCAGCCGAGCAAGGCCCATTGAAGGTGTTTCTAGGTTCGCTGGTCGGTTTGATATAGTTGTTGTTATCTTTGCTTGTTTTTTTTTTTTTGTTTTTGCGGGTTGTTGATTTCGTTACAATTTCTTCCTCTCGTTTTTTTAGTTGTTTATTTGTTGGTCTCATTAATGCGGTGATTGTGGTGGAGCCCACACCACTCGCCTTCGCTTCTTGACTCACTAATCTTGGTAGTGGTAAGCTTTTTTTGTTGTTGTTGTTGCCTACTTTGGCTTTCACTTCACCGACAACTGTTGTGTTCGGCATGTTCGGCTACTCAGCGCAGCCGATAGTGACAAAGTTCGCTCGTTTGATTGTTGCTTTTTGTTGGTAAATCGGCAAGTTGGCCAAGACAGCGGTGTGGCGGCGACAGGAGTTGGGCGTTGTTAGGAGTGTTGGTGTTGGCTTGCTGCGCGAATATATCGCATTTGTGGGGATATTCATTGGTGGAGTGATGGCGGTGGTTTGGCTCTAGTTTGTGTGTGTTTTTTGTTTTTATGTGGAGCTGGTATCCGCTTTCGGCAATGACGTCGGCGAGAATAAGATATCTAGGTACATATGTACACTGATTATATATATACATACATATCAAATAATCATATATATTATATGCATATATCTCTAAAATATGGCACTTATGTGCGCGTGCTTGTTTGCTCGCGCGTGTTTGTGAATGTAACTATACTATGTATGCATGCGCGCGCCTGATTTTCCACACTTTAGTATAGGAAAACAAATTTTGTATACCGAAAATTGCAGCCCAGCTGGTAAAATGGGTGTTATTTAGCTGGAAAATATTTAGCATAGAATTTTATTAAGCTTAAAATTTTAAGTCGATAGAAGTAATATTCTTAGAGTTATCGTCTTATTAGTCTCCTGGTCTTTAATGCTCTAACTTTAACAGCTGAGGGCGGTCGGGATAGAAGTGCAGCTTTAAACGCGTTTTTCTCAAAACTACTTTTTCAAAGTCCGTGTTCACAGTCATTTCAAAACTACTTGATCGATTAATTTCAAACTTTGAACACCCACAAAATGGCGGATTTATTTTTATTTTCGGATAATTTTCAGCCGAGTTATGGTGAACACCGCAAAGTCTTTTTTCTCAAGTCGTTATGGGAGAAGCTCTGTTACCGGCTTATGCTTCAATATTTCTACACGAAAAAATTACCCTAGATTATCAAAAGTGTGCTCTATATTGTACAAAAGGTCCGAATAAAATTACTCAAGCCAGATTTGAGAAATAAATTCACAAAAAAAGTATTTTTTTACATTGAACACCCTACACCTCCCTTATATTACATAGTATTGCTTACAAGTTTTCCTTTCACAAATTTTGCTTTCATTTCTGAGATCGCTAGTTTTGCCGACCCAATTAAGTGAAACTAACAGTACTTCATACTTGTGAGCTTTTTATAGGTTATTAAAGCCAATAAATATATACAAGGTGCGTTCCAAAGTAAACAGGACTTTTTGAATCTAGCGCCCCCTGGTGACGCCATCTATATGCCGACTGCGTTAGAATCTGCTATCTTTAACGATTGTCCAGTGAGAATTTCATGATATTTCATAGATTGGAAGTGAAGTTATTGCGTTTTAAGTGTCAGTATGTTTGTGTTATCGGTGCGAAAATGAGCTTCGAACAAAGAGCCAAAATTAAATTTTGTTTTAAAATTGGTAAAACGTTTCAATTGATGAAACAAGTTTATGACGACGATTGCCTATCCCGTAGCAGAGTTTACGAGTGGTTTCAACGTTTTCAAAGTGGTCGTGAGGACATAAAAGACGATCTCACATGTGGGCCAACCAAAATCCGTGATCACCGGTAATTCCATCGAAACTGTGTGTGAATTCATAAAAACACATCGTGTGTGCACGGTTTGTTCCGCACAAATTGACTGACGACCAAAAATTGTTCAGAATCCAACATTCGAAGCACGAGTATTTGACCAAAAATCACATTTTAACCATTAACAACACCCCGTATTCACCTGATATGGCACCGTGCGACTTCTTCCTTTTTGGAAAAATGCATTTGCTCATGAAAGGAAAGCGTTATGCAGACGTGGAGGCCAACGGCATACTGGCGGCAATACCGGCCAACGAGCTAAAACACTCTTTCGACATGCTTTTGGACCGTGCAAAAAGCTGTATTGAAGCAGAAAGACTTTGAATAAAATAAATTGATTTTGGCGAAAAAATTTTGTTTTAAGTTCTGTTTACTTTGGGACGCACCTCGTATCGTATGCCAGCATATCACTTGGTTGGCCATGTGTTCTATTCCCAAACAGGTTTGCAAATAATGCATTAAAAATAATTGAATTGACATTTTAATATTTTTTTGTTTGCCCGAAAATTTCAATTGAATATAATTCTCACATTTTTAAGCCCTAATGCCGTATTAAAAAATTAAAAATAATTTTTAATCCCAAATTCCGTATTTAAAAAAATTAATCACAAATTTATAATTAAGAATTAAAAAAGTAAACAACTTTACTAAAACTTAATAATTTTCCCGCTCACGTGCTCTAGCATTTTCAACTAGAACGCACACAGAGTCATTATATTGGTTTATATTTCATTATATTTTTATATTTTTTATTTTCATTATAATTTTATTTTTATTTCTGACTTCTAGGTATATTATTCAAATTAAAGGAAAAACTACCAAGGCCTTATTATTTGCTGATAAAGTCATTCTTGCACAATCGGACGTTCTACGTTAGATGCCGTGAACTTAAGTTGGATTTGAGACCTGTTCTTGTTGACGTGCCCCAAGGCTGTGTACTCGCCCCTGTGCTCTATATGTTTTTTTTAGTACATCAGACCTTCCAGAGATCAACTCTGACTATTTGAGGATTACAATAGATAAGAGACGCTCTTGGAAAGATCACGTAAAAATAAAAAGAATTCAGCTAAGACTAAAGTTGGCGCAGCTATACTGGCTCCTTAAACCAACATCGAGCCTCAGTCTGAAGAATAAGTTGCTAATTTATAAGTTAATACTTAGGCCGATCTGGACGAATGGCATTCAAATCTGGAGTTGTGCAGCGAATTCAAATTACAAATTTAATTTATTTAATTCAAGCTTTTCAAAATAAAGTTCTGCGCACCATAGTGGGGGCTCCTTTCTATGTGATTCACCGGGAGCTCAAATTGCTTACTGTAAAGGAACCTCTTCCGTTTGAAACATCATGAAAGTATATGAACTGCTGGACAATAGTTTACAATGTAGAAGATTGAAAAGATACCACTCGCTGGACCTCCCCTTTCGATTCAATTAATGTATAAAATTTAATGTAATTTATTTATTTTTTTATTTATTTAGTGCCCTGCTAACATAATGCATCTTCATTGTGTTTTCATGAAATTTAGATATTTTTTTTATAAACATATTCTAAATATAATGAAATTTACAAAAAATATATACATATATACTTCATCGTTCGATATCTTCTTCGATTTTTAAAGAATACTCTCTAAAAATTTCGGGTAAATCGGTTTAGTAGAATCTGATAAATCGTGTGTATCGTTTTGAAAAAGACGCTTTCGAGAAAAACTAATTTAAAAATTTGGTTCCGACTGAACCAGTTTGGATGCCTGATCTGCTAAATTCCTATATCTCCGAAAATAATTTGAATTTTGAAAAATACTCTATTCTTGAAAAATATCCTTGGATAGTTACAAAAAATCTAAATTTTTTTTTTTCTCCCCTTAAGTGCAAATAACTTCTTGGCTGTTAGGAAAGCGAAAACCTAAATCTTATAAAGCGCTGACTTCGACGTAAAAACTTTTTCGTATTTTGTAAGTATTTGCTCTTGTCTTAAAAGTTTTTTTTATCAGATTTCGTATATGACTTCTTATTTCCAGATCATTGAGGCTTTAAGTGGAAATCGTTGAAGATTGAATGTTTTGTTGAAATGTATGTATATGTATGTATATAAGAGAATCGTCGAAACACGTCGCAAACTCTTTAGCTTTTTAATATCATCTATACTTGTAAAACGACAGTCATTTAGGGTTCGCTTTATTTTCGCAAATAGGAAAAAGTCATACGAAGGCATGAAAATGTGAGCTTTTAACTAACGAAAATCGCTATGCCCATAATGACACGTCTAAGCTTAGCAGCTCCTACAGACTAAGTAAGCAATGAGCACAGCTGATAATTCCCGATATTTTTAGAAAACTCCTCGTAGATTGAATATTTGACTTCAGAGGTGTTACCTTGTCTCTAATTAAAAAAAAACTATTTATGCATACAAATCTCTCTTTTATTAAACAAATGTTGATATTTTCGAGTTGGCAAAAGCGTAACTTTCATTTTAATTTTCGAGATATTTTCAAATTTCCTCAGCTCTGCATAGGAAATGACCGAAACAGCACTGCATTGCAACTGCTCCGCACAAATATACGCTTCAACTACAAACATATGTCAGCCAGTCTAACAGAACTGCGCAATTTATAGGCGAGTTGTGTATTTTAAAATTACATCAAAAGCTAAGAATTCTATTTTTATGCACATAATTGAGCTACGGCGACCGAAATATAACCTGCATTGCTGCCCAACCCAACTAATTACACGTAACTCCACCAACAACTGCACGCAAGCAGGCAGGTGAATGGGCAGAAAGCTTGCGACAGCTGGCATCCCCATACCAAGGAAACTCGCATTGCAATCGGAAATGACAGCGAAGCCACGAAAAAAGGATATCAAGAGCAACAAAAACAACAACAGCAAGGAGCGTGCTAAAGTTCAGCGCCGATGTTTGTTTGTCGGATAACGGTGTTACGTATGCATGTAGTCGTTGCGCTGCTGGTAAGGTAAGATCTATATTTGGAATTCCATTCGTAGAAAACTGGTGCTTGGAGCAGAGTGGGCAGGCGGCAAGAATAGCGGTGCTCGAGGGTGTTGGCCATAAACACGAACGCGTTGCTGACGCGTTTCGGCGCTATGTGTATGTGTTTATGTATATGTATGTATATGCGTTATATGTAAGTAGTATTCATGTATATATGTATGTATGTATGTTTGATTTATATATGTATGTACATATATACATATAGTTAGCTTGTAGTGAGCGCACACGAAACTCAATGAAGTGCCGAGTTTTGTTGCTTTTTTTGTTTTTGTTTTTCGCTTACAATAATAACAATTACACGTATTTATATATATACATACATACATATGTATCCATTAATGATAATTGTTGCTATTGTTTTGTTCGGCCAGCCTGCTGTGCGCCTACTCCCCCTCAACCTCCTCCTCTTGCATACTACGACACTTCCTATTTATACGCCTAATCCGCGTTTCTTAGTTTCCAACAACAACAAACTAGACTTTATACGGGATTAGGATTTGGGTAGACATGTGGATATTGTGTGTCAGTGAGTGTGTGTGTGTATATGTGTGCTTTCCGATATCTTTTCGATACGCGAAGTGTTCAATTGATTGCTATTGCGTGTTGAATTCAACACTCCGGCCTAACGAAGTTGCACTAACACATACATATACATATGAGAACATACACAAACATACATACATATATATACAAACAAACATGCACACATATATACATATTTATTCACTTTGCCTCGAGTTACTGTATATGGCAAGGTGTCTACTCTATTTGCTTTTGGCTGATTTTCAAGAATATATAACTACTTATACATATAAAATTGTTTGCGAAATGGCATTCGGCACGCAAATGGCATGGAAATGTTTAAAAATAGCCAAAGGCAATCGTGCGAATGGCCCAAGGAGCGCTGTGGCTCCCTGTCTGTCCTGCTCCTTGCCAGTACGCACACATACATATATACACGCACACGTATTAAAATATAACAATGGCCAGTTTCAATTGCTTGTTCTGCTTGGTTAAGCGCTGTCCTCGTGCTTATAAATAACTACTAATTTGAATTCGATTTCTAAATTTAAACATTTCGAATGTCCTTTCTTGCTTTTCGCTTTTCGCTCTTCGCGGTTGCTGTCCCACGCGCGCCTCCTTTTCAGTAGGCGCGCGTGTGTTCAGCAGCAAGTTTGTAATTGCGTACATATTATTATTGTTGTTGTTATTGTTATAAAAGCCGTTACCGTTACTGTTACTTGTGTGTGATTGCAGTTGCGTGGTGTGCTATTTTTAGCCGATACGTACCTGGGTAAACGGACATCTCGCAGTGACCCAAAATGTTGAGCAGCACTGCAGCGAGCAGCGCCAACGCGATTGCACCGCACTTGGCCATTATAAACGTCGTCGCTGGAGCACGGCGTCGTACGCTGCCACTTGCTTACGCACGCACCTCTCACGAGCTGGGGGTACAGGGGGCACACTTGCACGGCACGAGCTGTGCAAATTCGTAAAGCAGTTCAGCGGCTTCAATGCAATTTTGCGTGTTCGTTGGCGAATTGCAATCAAACTTTGGTTTTTTCGCTTTTCGCTGCTGCCATATGGTGCGCTTTGTGGCACTAAGCTGCCGGTGCGTGTGTGTGTGCGGGGCCGTTTGGCGTTTGCCCTTTTAATGTAATGCGCACACAAACGCGCTTACTGTTATTGTAGTTGGTGTTGTTGCTGCTGTTGTTGTGCTGGTGTGCCGCGCGCCCGCTGCACGCTCGTCGAACGTTTGACTATCGATTTTCGTACGCGCGTAGGCAGTTGGCAATCTTTCGTATGTAACCAACAGATTTTCGCTTTTTCTTGCGTTTTTTTGCACTTGCGTCTCACAAGCTGCCACTCAAATTGACTCTACACTTAATTACACTTGCGGTTCGGTGCAAATTTTCATTTGCAAATTGTCGAATTTTCACTTTAATTTCCTCTTTTCTGTTTTATGTGTAGGCGTTTTTGCTCGGTGTATGTTCAGCAGTAGCCTTTGAGTTTCTTTCATTTAAATTTCAAGTTTAGTTTTCCGTTTCGTTTTCGTTCGTTTTGGTAGCAACGAAGTGTCCCGTTGTACTGAATTGGCGTTCGCCAACGTCCCACGGTTGGAGCTTGAACGTAATGCCACGTTCGTTTTTTCACAAACGGCGTCGTGGTTGCGTCGTTTGCCGTTCGGCATTCGATTGAAACTTGTAGCTTGCGAGCTGTGACGCAAAATGTCAATGGTGTCGTCGTCGCATATGCTTCACAATGTTTCAACGCCTCCGTAGGGCGGTGGTGAGAGCGTACGTTGGGTATATGTAGTGTGCCAAGCTGCCGCTGTTTTGTTGCTCCTGCTTCAACAGCTCCAGCTCGGACTCCTGCCGCTGACGGCAACGGATACTAAGTAGCTAAATTGCAGAGAAAAAACAACGAAGCTTTCGGAGACAAAGGATACAGTAGCCGGTTGGTTGGTTGGTTGGCTGGCGCGCTGGTGGTTTAATGCAGTAGCGCAAATGTGTTGGCTGAGTGGCGGTACAGTGTCTGGAAGCAGGAAAAATAACAAAGAAACTTTAGCAAAATTTTTTATATATAAGAAACTTAAGTATATGTATAAACTTTGCCATTTCTTCCGTCCGTCAAATTTTAATTTTTATTGGTGGGTACTCTTCTGTATACTGTTCATGTAAATACTGATTTTGTAAAATGTAGCATATTTTTAGGGGTTATGAAACTGATTATCTTATTCTTACTTTATTTTCGAACTTAATTAGAAATCAATGCGGTTAAGGGGATATACAGTGTGCGACAAAACTAAAGCACGGAATCTGCCTTGTCGGTATTTAACCGAATAAAATCATAAAGTAGGCATTACGTGATGTTTTATTGATTTGTATTATTAGTTCATGTATTCTTCTTTTAAAATTAGTAAAAATTAAACAAATTAACTTACTAAAATATTATATAAAATTAAATATATGAAGAACTCCAAAAATCTGGTGCGACAAAACAAAAGCACATAACTAAGATTTTACATTAATTGCACATTTATTGTTTGTCAAACGGTTTTTAATGATCAAAAATGTTGGATATGTGTAGTTATTACCTAATTAGAAAAATATTAATGCATATTCAGTTGCAGTTCGTCATTCAGTACGGTTGGTTGTATGTTAAAGAGAAAGATATTTCAATGGCTCGAAATAAGTCCTAATGTTTCCCGAACATTTAGCTGATTTGGCAAATCAAGCTCTTTGGTTACAGCGCATAGAGTTAGACGGCCGTGGAGAGCAACCGAACGAGAGGATAAGGGAGTCATTCGGGCAATAAAAAATTACCCTTTTATATCGGCAATATCTATTGTAAGACAATTACGGTTAAATATATTACAGAGATCCATACAACGTCGAGCTGTCGATGGGGAACCTGTAGCAAGTTATTGCAAAAAAGCCGTATTATTTATTTAAAGAACAGACTGGCGTGATTGGAATTTGTGAGGATGCATATAAATTGAGCGATTACCAAATGGCAAACTGTACTTTTTTCTGGCGAATCGAAGTTTAATATCAAAGATTGAGATGGGCTGACGCTGGTAGGCATACCGAAGGGACAACGCCTAAATCAACGTTATAAAACAAGCGCGGTGAAACATGGTGGAGACAATGTACTAGTGTGGGGTTGTTTTCCAGGGAATGCAATAGGATAAATTCATCATATAAACAGTATAATGGACAAATATAAGCATAAAAATATTTCTCAGAATATTAATGCTGCCACATGTTGCAGAAGAAATGGCTTTAAAATGGAGTTATCAACATGACAACGACCAGAAACACACTGCTATTTGTGTAAAACAGTGGTTTGTTGATAACAGGAATGAGGTTTTGAAGCGACTCGCACAATCACCTGATCTCAATCCCATAGAGAACCAATGGTAAATTGTAGATCGAAAAATCAGACTTTAGAATTGTAAAAATAAGGCCGTTTTATACATTCAAGTGAAGGTAGCATGGAAAAGCATTTCCTGGGACACATCAAATAAACTAATTGAGTACATGCCTAGCCGATGTGCAACTGTATTGAAAAATAAGGGATACGCAACCAAATATTGAAAGACATAAATTTTTCAATCATAAAACCATTTCGTGCTTTTGTTTTGTCGCACCAAATTTTTGGAGTTTTTCATATATGGTATTTTATATATTTTTTTAATAAGTTAATTTGTTTAATTTTTACTAATTTTAAAAGAAGAATACATGAACTAATAATACAAATCAATAAAACATCACGTAATTCCTAATTTATGATTTTATTCGGTTAAATACCGACAAGGCAGATTCCGTGCTTTAGTTTTGTCGCACACTGTACATATGTATTTAAAAAAAAAATTTTTGTTTGTGATTTTTTAAGAGGCATTTAAGAGTGATTTAATAAATAAAAAAAATTTAATGTAGTTTAAAAATCAGAGTTTCATTTTGAAATATTTTGGATTTCCTTGATTCCGTACACAATATGGTTATTTCGTCCCTGTTAGGGTGGTGAAGTTCAGAAAAGTTGTCATCGAGGTCATTCAACGGTAAGCCCAGGAAACGTGCTGTTTCTACGTGTCGGACCATAGGAAGAGTGGTGTCAGATGTGCAGGGTTAGATGAGCATGCAAAGAGGTGGTTAGAGTCATGCGTCGAATCGTTGCATGTTGGACATATGTTTGGGTCGATTCTGGATAAGTAGGAGTTTAACCTGCTACTGTATCCAGAACGAAGCTGCGCAAGGGTCACTCCCGATTCTCGCGGCAACTCGAGCTCTGCGTCTGCAAAAGGTGGTAATTTGACTAAAAGTACGCCATTCACTGAGAAGGAGTCGGTGAAGGTGTTTATGACTCCACTGTGAATGGCAGTTGGTGCATGTCTGAAGTTAGTGGCGAAGTCCGAACTCTGGTCAGCATATGAACTTATGTTGTTGACGTAGTTAAGGAAAGACCTCTTGATGTTTATAAAAGGAGGTTCCGCTCGAAGCAGATTACTGCTGGGATGACTTCTAGGAGAATTCCACAGATGATCTCAGGGCTGCTTAAAATTATCTCGATTCCAAAAACAAAAAAAAAATATTGTTACTATAGAAAAGTACAGATGATAGAAACACAGTACATATACTTGGAACTTTGACGTAGTCTTTAATAATAATTTTAGATCGTTGACAAAACTCGTTGAAATCTGTTGCCCTCACGAGCTTGATTAAAATATCAGCAAATCCTCACTAATACAATCCAAGTATATTTGAATGGAGTTGGCTTGAATTTTTATCGTCCAAAAGCTCTATATGAGTATCCTGATTTGTAAATTTTTTTTCTATTAAAAACGTTGCTATAATGCGAAGCGTACAAAATTACGATCTGAAAAAATTTACAAATATAGTAAAAGTTGATAAAAAATTACAATAATTATGTTTGAAAAGAAATAACTTAATATAAAAAAATAAATATGTAATTAATATAAACATTAAATTTTAAATTTGTACTAAAATTTCCCGAAACTGCCGTTATCACACACTATGCACACAACACTTCTCCGCTATTGAGTACACGCAGGCGTATGATTAACCGTTAGCGTATACACACACCGCCAACAGTTCACAGCGAAAGCTCTACTAGCTCATACACTCTTGTATACAGGCAAATCAAATTTCCAGCCACTCACAACTGCGCCACTGCGGTACGAATCGACTTTGCATTAAATGTTCACTGTGTTTGTATACACCCCCGACACCGCCTGCCGCATATTTCACCTTCAACTGCAGTTCATTGAAATACGAACAGGTGGCGATGGCATTGGCGTTGCGCTAGTATGCGAAGGAGCTGACAGAACCAGCAAGCGCCACCCCAGTTTGCGGGTGTATAATATAAAGCCCACAGGCCTGGTCTTGCACTCTGGCAACGTATGACTACATATGTATGTATGTATGTATGTACAAATGTACGGATGGCTCTCTTTCACTAGTGAATGTGGCCAACAAGTTTCTCGCTCTGCAGTGCTTGCAGCTTTGTTATTGTGTGCGAATGTTTGCCGCTGCAGCAGCAGCAGCAGGTATGCAGCGCGGGTGCTAAACCTATTTCTATGTGGGATAGGACAAAATTTTTCATCAATGAAAATTTTTTGAAGGACTCGACGCTCATGCGCGTCCCATTTCGGTCGCTCCATTGAACTTTTTCGGCGTTCACAAAGAAATAAACAAACATTTGCAGATTTTCCTCAAGCACGAACACATATTTCGTGTTTGTGTCCCAGTGACGTGTGGGTTTTGCGCATAGCGAAGCTTTTCATATAATACATGTATGTATAGGTTTGTACTCAACTTTATCGGTTACATATAATTTACTCGTGCAAAAGAATATGCTAATGTGAATACAGAAATACATGTTTGATGAGGCAATGGTGCCCTTATCAGCGCATAGTAAAGCCATAAAAATCATTCAAGCTGCTTTAACCAAAGCCAAGTGCTGGTCATATACATACATACATACATATTTACACACCCTCACACATTTATATACATATATATACATATATTTGTCTGTGTAGTAGTTCGGCTTTTGCCTTTAGTTTCTCAATTGGCGCAGTGCTGGCATTCAATTGGTCACGTTCGCGTCTTATCCATTTGTTCCAGTGGCTGATTTACTTGTGTTACGAGTATATGGTAATGTCAATATGTTGTTGATAGTGGTTCGTCCTTATGTCGCTTGCGCTGTTGTTATTTGTTCTTTTAAATCAGCCTTGAACTCGTAATGTATTGTAATAAGGCTTCAAGTGGATATTTTTAACTTTGTGAAAGGCGCAATAATTATATTACAATGCAAGCAATTTGTGAGGAAATGAGTTATATTAATACAACTAATAAGTATATTTGAAATATTATATACTGTACTCTTTATTGGCGCTATAAGAGCCTATGCATGTAGTCGGGTCCAAAAGAATACATTGTGGATTCTTCTTCACAAGCTGATGTTAAATTTAAAAGAAGGAACATAGCAGCTTCGGTATTTGATAATATGAATAAGTATTTTCATTATTAAAACAGAGCTGCTCAAACAAACCCGTTGAATCGTAGGTACGTTGGACCACAAGAATATTCCTTTTGATCAACAACATGCCGGCTTATCAACAATTTTTAGACTGCAGGTTGTACATATGTACATATATACATAACTGCATACAAACATTTTGAGTGGTTTCAATATTGAAAGAACTATCAACTATGAATTTGATATCAACCTATGCCGCGCTTGTAACAATTGTGGTTTTATCATAAGTTAGCTCTCTAAGCTAATCTTTATTTCCGACTGTACTAAACAATGGAACGGAACCGGAACTAAATTCTTGCAAACTAGTTTTCTATCTCAGCAACATTAATGTTAAAGAATTATTAAAGAATTTTTTAATATTGCTAACAACTTTTGAATGATGTGCCAAATTCGAAAGAAGTTCGAATCTTTTTATCTATACCACTAAATACAAGGAAATGAACGACTTTTGAGGCTTCACAATTTGATATGAGTTATTTCAATTATAATATGTACATATGTATGCATAAAATTCGAATAAACTTGTCCATCAAATTGTCGTAACATTTGTAAAAACAACGTTTCAATCAGAGAACGTATATAAATATACGTTCTCTGTTTCAATAGGTAGTCAGCTGTTCCTCAACAATTTTGTGTTCACAAAACTGTTCTCAATAATGTTGCCACATAATTAGATGTTGTCATAAGGAGCAAAAGGTGATATCAAAGTGGAACTCTAAGTTGTTTTCAGTTTATTTTACATACTACATTTTTATATTTAGCAAAACAAACATTATTTATTTTTAGAAGATGGAGAAATACGTGTCAAATCAAGTATACACAAATTCGAATAACCGATAACAGTACAAATTGACTTTAAAGCTGTACGGTAACTCTGCTTTTTGACAGTTGATTACACTTGGTTGTTTTCTTGATGATTAATGCAGATACAACAATTTTCGTAAACACACAAAAGGATCTCAAGTGAAAATTTTTAATAAATCCAATAAGTACTTCATAAAATGGCTGCTTTAAAGGGTATTTATAGAAAAATTAACTTTGTTCATTATTGTTTAATATTATTTTTGTATTTTTCGTATGTGCTTTGTTGCTGCGATGCGGATTATCTTTATGACGGAATGGCTATGTACATAATAGCGTAAGTTAACAAAAGATCCAAAGTGATAGCACAATAAATCTTATTGCGTTGTGTATTTTTCTCTCTTCAATTTGCTTTACTAATACAGATTACTGGTGTGCGCATTTTTAACATGCCTGGGTATGACATTCCTTATATTGGCATGTGCGGTGCCACAACCGAAGATTTTCTACCCGTTTTTTGTGTTGCTATTTTACGTCCTTTCCGTGTTACCGGTATTCATAGCGAAGCGTTTCAATCAAGGAAACGAAACTAATCCAAAGACAGAGTTTGCACTATTTCTTTGCGCTGGAATGGTGCTAAGCGCTTTTGCTTTTCCAATTGTACTGGCGCATAGTCAAGTGGTAAGAAAAATGTTAATATATATGTACATGCATTTTGGATTAATCTGAATTACTTTTTAGATTACTTGGACTGCTGCTACACTTACATTAATCAGTAATGTGATTAACTATTTAACTATATTCGGTTATTCAATGCGAGATAGTGAATTTGATGCACCCTACGGTGGAATGTTCTAAATACTATTTTTTTTTTTAATTTGTTTTGTTTTTGTTCTTGCAAATATAAATATATGAATGAAGAGACTCTTAACGCAAAATGACTGCAATGACTGCAAGTAGTCGTGTCTACATGAAACATATAAAACCAACAACAACAATATATTTATCATCATCGCAATTACAACGCAATGTTAACTAACGTTTGGAAGTAAAATTTTAACCGCCTTTGGTCTTGAGTGAAAACGTCGTCGAGATGCTAGTAGATTTTACAAAGGCTGGGTAGAATATCATACGCATTGCAGTTGAACACAGAAACACATACATAAAGATATAATATTTAGTTTTAAGATGAAAAGCTTTTTGTATCTACAATTAATGTGCTGAAACAAAAGTTGCTGCGAATTTGGCACATTTTTTGTTTTGAAAAAATCATAATAGTCAGGCGTAATTAAACTAATCAAATAACTCGATTTGAATAGACACGAATAAAAGAAAAAACAATAAATGTATGTTATATAAACTTCATGCGCAATTTTAAGAATCTCCTTTGTGTAATATTAGACACTTAATGTTTGTATATGTAGTATGGAATTACTTATGTGGCACCACTACGATGCAATATTTTATTTTAAAATTTACTAAGTAATACTGCATTCAAAACCATTTTATGAATAAAAAATTGGCAAACGAATTAAGGAAATTGAATAATTGTATGCTAGTTGACTTCTATGAGGTCTAATTGTCTTCTGACACTCCTATCTTTTAATATAGTTGCCGACCCAGACAGTGTTAAATCGTCGAGTCAGACCTTGGCCGCATAAAAGCGATCGTGAGAATTATTATCTATGGTCTGATCCCGTCAAAATATCTCGCTTTCTGAGTCTATAATTAGATGACTTCGGACAATTAATTTTTCTCCAAACTGGGGTTAGAAAGCCATTACAAAAAGAACATAAGACTTAATCACAGTTAGAACCGTTCATTATTTTTCTTTACAATCACCTTTTCAACTTGTACTTTTATACCTTGAAAAAATATTTTATGTTTGCCATAGAGGAAATCTTCAGAGATCTTATAAAGTGTACATATATGTATGTACATAAATGATCTACTTGCCTAGCTAAGTCGATTTAGTCATGTTCGTTCGTCTGTCTGTCTGTATATACATGACTTCTCCCCAAGAAGCTGTTCCTTTATGGAACCGCAGATATCGGACCCGCAAAGCATATAGCTGCCATACAAACTGAACAATCGCTATCAAGTGCTTGTTTGGAAAGCTTTTTTTTAACGGGATATCTTCACAAAATTCGCATGGGTTGGCAATAATGCAATCTCCGAAGAAATTGTTCAGATCGGAACACGCCCGTTTTAGTAATTGGACGAAGGTGTAAAATTTTAATTTCATTAAAAGAATTAACTACTGCTATACTCTATGCAAAACAAAAATGAACTGAGGAACAGACAAGGAAGATGTGGTGGCTATATACAAGGAAAACTACAAGACGGTCGATAATTACTAACATTAGTGAAACTATTATGACAAAGTTCCGGAAACTAAAGGCTTGTCAAACCTCACCTTTGAACAGTGATTGGTTGCCGCTTGACGTTTCTTCGATATACTCGTATGTTCAAGTGATGCCTGCTTGGATGTTTTCATTAATACCAACTCAACAGGAATTTGATAAAACCGGAATTACCTCCTAAAAAAGGGACTCTTAATACATACCGAGTCAAACTTGATGGGGCGAGGAGCTCGAATTTCTAACTAGGTTCTGGATTTTGTAATAGGTTAAACAACTACTTCTATCACCATATATGATGAGATGTCACAAGACCTAAGCCAGCAACTTCGAAAAAATTCAATCTCCTCAACCGTCCGTTAGACGACATCAGGGAAAAAAGAATTGTAAGAAGTATTAAAGTCGGACTAAAGACAGAAAGAGAAGCAGTTTTCAACATGTGAACCAAAAAAGTCGAATAACGATGCGAAACTGGTCCACTCCATTTGAATAAACATTTTACCAAATGAATTTAAAAATTGCTTTGCTTGGCGTCAAACAGTCTTACAAGCTTCCAAGCAATCGCAAGGAAGCTTTCAAAAGCTCTTTTGAACATCACACTTTTCTACGTAACACACTTGTGGCATATTTTTTAGTCGCTCAGGGAATCCCATTTGACACAGCTAAAAACAACAAGACAGCCTAGTGAATGTCAATGGATGCAGACATTGTGGGATTTAATTGACTTTTCTCCGACTACATTTTTTCGGCAGTTTTGTTTAGAACCGTTAAATGAGAGAATGGGATACAGCTGGATTGCCAACTCTGTTATATAACTTTTTTGGAATAATATTAATATATGTAGAGAGAGTATTGTTATTGATACAACTGTAAGCAATAAGATTTTTTTAACTCAAAAAATGCTTCTTGTATCCCAGTTTACCAAAGCAGAAGTTAGTATTTTTATTGGAAACAAAATTACATTATTATATTCACTTCCAAAGCAGAAAAACGCTTTTATGCATTTTTTTGAAGAATTTTGTTGAATCAATAAATAAAAAATGTACATTAATTTTGATAAAATTTGAAATTGGTGGATTCCGTAGTCGATCTCTAGGAGATGATCCGCTAAAAGGTGCGGGATGGTGAGGAAGATTTCTCTGCTTAAAATTATCTAAAAGCCAAATGCATACATAGGTACATATGTATATCCTATATTGAAATATAGGTAATGTTAGAAAAATTTGTCAAAATGTTGATTTTTGACAAACTGGTGGCTTCCCAAAAAATTGAGTAGTATTTTGTAAAAAGATACTCTTTAAAGAGAATTAAAAAATTAAAAAATATCGAAATGATCGTCAAAAATTTTATTTCTTCGATCCTTATCTGACAAATATAAAGTCGTCTTCAAGTTTGAATTCGATTTTTTAAGACATTAAGTTCAGCGTTTCGAGGAAAGACGTGTTTAAAGTCTTGAGAGCCGATTATACTAAGTTAAAAAACCTTACAAATACGGGCAGAAACTATTTGCCGGATAAGTTTCGAATTTTCGGAGAATTTTTTAAATAATTGAACCTTCGATATATACAAATATGTATGTATATCCTAAATGCAACAAAAATATATACTATATCTAACAAAAATCGATTTTTTCAAGTTCACAAGTGGATATAAGCTCTAAAAAGGTTCATGGAGTTTATTACGGGATTAAATGGGTTTATTCCACAAAACAAGGCCTGTTTTTAGTATCTTTTTTTTTTTTTTTAAAATTAAATATTTTATTATACTTTTAATTATTCCAAAGATACAATTTTGTAAAGCTTTTGTGAAGGGAAATTTGTCGAAGGGAAATATTCAAAACTCGGCCACTACGACGTCATTTCCAACAATTCCTCTTGAGATAAGTGCCTCCACGTTGACAGCAGGTCTTTTTACAAGATCATCTGAAGTGAAAAGAAAAATGGTTTTAATTAAGTTCATTAAGTAGGTATTGAACGATGGAAAAAAACAAAAATTGTATTTTTACCAGACGTACAACAAATTAAAATTTTTATGAAAATATTTTTACTTTCAATTAAAATATTCGTTGAAGACCATGTAAATCATTTTGCGAAGAACAGTGTAAAATTTCATTAAGATCGGTTGAGTTGATTGACTTTAAAAACATAAAACTATTACTCAGATCAACCTGAGTATTGAGGACATTATTCTAGAGATGTTATAGAGTTAAATTAGGCAATAAAAAAAATCGATTTTTGAAGCCGTGATACCCTTTAAATATATACCCAACCTCTAAATATATTGCAAAAAAGGTCTTTCTATTGCCAAAAAAAAGGTTTATTCTTCCGAAGATACAGCTAGAAGTTAAAGGAAAGAGATTTCTGTCGTGAGAACAGCCAGGGATAATAATTGCAACGGGCTAGACTCATATCTTGACCAAAGACAGTCAACTCAGCGGAATGGCCTCAAACCTATATCAAAATGTTTTACGCCTCTACACCTAAGATAACAAAAATAACAACCAACGTCTTTTTCTACAAAGTTACTAATTATTTACTTAAGCTCAACGTATATTTTTTACTAAATAGCACCTAGAGGCTGCAATCTTTTGGCCAACCACTTCAATTAGAACACGTTAAGCAACTATAATTCAGCTGCGCTGGCATCCCTGAACGAGAAATACCACAAGCAATGTCAACAAAAATACTCCCGATGGCCAACGAATTCGGCTAACGTGGCTGAGCGACCACCCAAACGCTTTCAGCCGAGTCAGTTGCTCTCGTAACAGCGGATAACGCGCAACAAAACGGAAAAGTTCGGGCGCACGTTCAAATTGTCTGCAACACACACACACATATAATACTAAAGTGGCAACAACAAAAGCATGAAAATTTTTAATTAGAAATTTTTTTGGTGAAAATTTGTGAAAAAGTAGAAATAAGACATTGCCAAAGTAAAATATGTGCAAAAAATTGAAATGAAAAATACAAAAGCGAAGGCAATGCAATAACGTGTGCGTGTGTGTGCAGGCATTTGAAATACAGAGGAAATGAATAGTATGAAAAAAGTGCGTGCCAAGTAGGAAAGAATCGATGAATTGATTGCGTGCTGCAGTGGAGGCAGCGGGTGAGCGCGGGCGAACGGGCGAAGTCAGCTGGAATTTGAAAAAGTGAAGCATAAGCAAATGCAAAGTGAAATGTGTTGCAAATCCATATAAGAAAAAAATCACAACAACAACAGCAAAATTGGTGCGTAAGGAAAGTGAAAATTTATGTTGCAAAACATAGTTGTTGTAAGGATCTGCGCCAGCAGCGCAGTTGGCATAGATTTTTGACAACCCGCATAGCCTACTTACAGGCGTGTTGTTGTACAATTTCGGTAGTCACCTGTTATTGTTATTGTTACCGCTGACACGGTTTCGGTGTTACGCCTTGTGAAATATATATACAAACATTTTTATATACTTACTCACACACACACACACACACATATACACGTTTAGTTAGAAGTTGAACCTCTAAGCCTGTATTTATTCATACGCTAGCTGTTTTTGGTTGTTTTACCTTCTCGGTTTTTAGCAACATTTTCTTTATCGATTAATTATGAAACAGTGACTGACAAGCGAATTCCTTATGTGTTTGGCAATAGCATACCAAAACAACAACAATAACAAGTAATAGTAGCAATGTGCATCCATACATATGAATGTTTGTACGTATGGATGTATGTATATGTGTCTACCTATATTCACACTTTTTTATTATCTTTTCGTAACTTCGGCAATCGATAAATCAGTGCCTTACATAAATTTGTTGTTGACACACGGCGAGGCAGCAATCAAAGCACGCCACACATAAATATATACATACATACAAGCAATGTAGTATTTATAAACAGAATTTGCAACACTTGATTAGCGCACAGCTTCCGATTCGGCAACAAAAACAATAATGCAGTCTTTGACAGCTATACCTGTGCAAAGCTATATATACATAGGTATGTATGTAAATGTCAGTCTGTTCCAACTGTCAATGCGGTAGTTTGACAACATCCTTTTTGGCTCTCTCTCTTCTGGGGTTGTTAGGATTGACAGCTAAAATCAAACGTACATATCGTTTTTAGAGAAGGATAGCAGTATATTTACTGCTCCAATGCGGAGCCTTCTACAATGTGGTGACTATCTACTCCCATAGTAGGGTACCGAGACTAGTAAAAGATGTAAGCCCCCTTCGCTAGCATCGAATTATGTTTTGGTAGCCTGGCTACAGGAAACTGTGAGAAAAAGAATCATTTCTGGCCACCAAGTAAATGGTGGTCAGACAACTTTCCTCACATGCGTGAACTTCTACAGATGGCTTCATCCAATTTAAAAATTTCTCGAATATCCCGCTTTATCCAGATGATCAAATATTCCTCAGATTTCATACTTTTAGACATCCAGGTGAAATAGCGGAAACAGAAATAAAACATCTAAGAAGATTTGTGATAAATTCAGAGTGTTTTTGCTGAAACCTGATGTCAAAGTAAGGAGTTTTTCATTTGATATCACAAAAGACTGTACAATCAGTCTAAGTGCGATCCCTTCACAATGCTGAGGGAGTAAATTTTTATTACATGAATAGAGACAACTCCCCTTAAATATTATTCATTGAACCGTAAAAGCTCACCTCGACTTGATTTGACTCATCCACTTAGTGTTCTGGCTCATTTGGAGCGCCATTCGCTATTAATTTTTTATTATATTATGTCAGATTCGAGTTTATACTAACGTCTCTTCACCATTTCTTTCGCCACCTCTACTTGCCGTGGTTTGCGCAAAAGATTCGGCACTTTTGGTACGTGTCCAGCATTGACACTCTTCATATCCAAAATTTTAACCAAAATGTGTTGAATCGATCCATAGGAGATGTGGAGATCCTGTGCGATCAACAGACTAACTTTTCGTGTCGTAAACAAACAACGGCCAAACGCACACTAATTGAAATATGGAGATCTAACTTCACACGAACATAAAAAAGGTAGTGCCTAAGTAAAAAATGAGAAAAAATTAACTTCAGTTGCACCGAAGCTATAATATGCTTCAAAAATCCAAAAAAAGTATAGGCATGCGGATAAACGAACAGACAGATAGGCATGGCTAAATAGCTCATCACGCTGATTATTTACATATGTAGATATGTACTTTGTAGGGTTTCTGACGCTTCCTTTTGGATTTTACAAAGATCGTGAGAAAACCCTGTTCAGGGGTCAATTCGCCAGTATGAACTAGTCCGAGTCAAATTTGATCAGATGGTATATTCGGGACCGTTGAAAGTTATTAGATTTCATCTAGTGTTAGTATAATATATTAAGTATATAAGTTTATTTTGTACTTAAACGACGTTGGTCCAATCCCTTTGGTCATCTTCAAGATTTGGTTCAAGTTAATATTCAACAAATTTGGTTATACCAAAAAGTAAATTTGTATTCCGATAATAAAGCAAATGAAGATCCTTTGCACCGCTATAACCTAAAAGTGAATCATTTTGGGAAAGAAAACCACCTGTTTGCCCGCAAAATGGCAATGTCACAAAATTGATTACGTATACGCCGTGTATGCCTGTCCAAAATAACCCGTTTTTAAAAGCCTGAAAACAAATATTGTCATGACGCACAGAAGTATAGCCGAAAAGGTTAAACTAAACTAAAATTTTATTTAAAAAAACAAAAACAAAACATTTTATTTACTGCCCACACACATACACATGCATGTGTGTGACATTTAGTGGTGACTGCATTCTGTTTGCTGAAGTGTGTTGTGTTCAAAAATAGATTTAAAATAAAATACACGCTTATGCTGAACAGACTAGACTACGCATATACACACATATATATGCAGATATATATATATATACATAGGTACATGCAACTGTACGTCCGTACACACACACACGTGGCACAAACAGTTTACCACATGCCTGATGGTCGCTCAAGGCATTCGCCTGTGTTAATATACTATATTTATACTCCTGCAACATGTTGCTACAGAGTATAATTGTTTTGTTCACCTAACGGTTTTTTGTATCATCTAAAACGAATCGTGTTATATATAGGGTTATGTATATATGAATGATCAGGATTACGAAACGAGTTGACATCCGAGTGACTGTCGGTCTGTCCGTCCGCCCGTCTGATGATATGAAAAATAAGTTCGTAGATGTGCGTAATTGAACCACTGCCACGGCCACAAAATGCCATTAAACAAAAACCTATAAAGTACCATAACCAAACGCCAAATTAAAATCTAGAACTGTAGTTTGGCGCAGAGGATCGCAGTGCCAAGGAGCACTTATGGGCTAAGATTTTTGAAAAAATGGGCGTGGCACCGCCTTATAATAGGTTTAATGTACATATATCATGGTCGCCTAAACCACTAAAGCTACAACAACCAAATTTGCTAAGCTCAAATAATATAAGAACTCCTACTCCTAGTCCGAAATTTGATGAAAGATAACCCCGCCCACTTCCCATATAACGTTACTGTTAAAAACTACTAAAAGATCAATAACTAAATTCGGCAGAGACATTAAATTTTACCCCCGAAATGGTATGATAATGCTTTAAAGGAGCCGGGATCAAAATTGGACGATGGGCGTGGCACCGCTCTCCTACAGATTAAATCACATATCTCGGAACTTTCTCGACCGATTTCAACCAAATTCGGTATATGACATTCTTCTGATATTCCTCTCTTAGAGTGCGGAAATGAGCAAAATCGGGCTGCAGCCAGACCTACTTCCCATATACAACAATTTTAAACTCCATCTGTGTAGTGTACAAATCAAGAAGCAATTAATATAACGCTCAAAAAGAGCCTTTGAGGTATGTCACCTTATGAACAAAAACTGTCCAAACCGAACCTAAACTGTTCAAGTACCGAATATGAGTAGCCCAATGTCGATAGTTGACTTTTTAAAGCAAATATTGGTCAATGTGTGAAATATGTAATTGAAATTTGGAGAGAATTTGTATTCCTATTAGTATGTCCATGTATTAAAATTACTTTGATCCGGTCTACACTTCCCTTAGCCCCCCTATACTTAATATAAAGATATTCGAATTTCCGGGTGACTTTATACCGCAAATATCGGCCAATATGTGAGTTACCTCAATGAAAATGATAGAGCGTGTTTACTCATAACAGTGTATCTTTGTGCCTAAAGTGGATAAAATCGGGCGAAAACTTGACCTAGCCCCCATATAACTAACATCGAGCATCCGGCTGACTTTACTGATGATTGGTGATGGTATCTTAATGAAATCCAGGTCCAGCATGTAAAATATGTTCGGTTACAGCCGAACTTAGCGCTTCCTTACATGTTTTGATTTTATTTTAATTATTTAACTTTTTGTGTTTGATAATTTGCCAGAGTTCAATGTGAGCATGCGACGCGCTCACCCACACATCGGTGCCGATTTGCTTGTGCACCCATCGGGCAGCGCTCGTTTGCCAGTCACACTTTTATTTCTGATATCAAAAATATATTTTACAACTTAATTTCCATGCATACGTAAATAGCGTCTAAAAACACTTAATATTTATTGTATTTTCGTTAGTTTTTCGAGATACGAAACAGTTTTGTTTAATATTAGAACTGAACGCGTGATGGACGACATAAAGTGGGCGTGTGACAATTACATTTAACAAAAACATTTTCTTTATTTTTGCGATGCGTTAAATTAATTTTTGTGGCCTGCAAGTGGTTTCTGTTTTGCCTTTCTTTCTGCTGTCCATACAGCTGGATGTTGTCTAGTCTAAAAATAATTTTTTTCTGATTTCCCACAGCGAAGAATTTCGATTAAATGCTGCACCAGCTGAGTGCTCGACGCTGTGCCATCTATGAAAAATCTCATTTCTCTAACTTTTATACCCAGCTGATTATTGAAATGCGTTAAAAATGACGTCTATACCCTAACTGCTTTGCTAGGGGTGTTTTTTTTAGTCATGTCGTTTGCAAGAAGAAATAAAACGCATATATTTTAATGTTATGAATAAGTGTTTGACATTATGATTTAGAAATGAAGTGACAGCCGTAGCTGGCTCGAATAAATTTCAGCCGAGAGGACCAAAATTCGACAAATAGATGCGTATGTCAGCAATAATACGCCGAATACTCTCTTCCAAGGAGTCAATCGTCTCAGACTTATCTGCGTAGACAAGCGATTTCCCATAACCCCGCAAAAAGGTCAACCGGTGCTAAATCGCACGATCTTGGAGGTCACGCCGCAGGCCCACGACGTTAGATAATTCGCTCATCAAAAGTTAAGTAATGACTTTAAAATTATGACCGGCTTCACTTTTGAAGAAATATGGACCAATGATTCCTTCTGCTCCTAGAGCACACCCAGCAGTTACTTATTGAAGAGGTAACGACGTATCAACATTGGTTTTTGAATTATCACCACTCCATATGCGACAATTTTGTGTACCTTTCTTTTAAAATCTTCCATAAAGTGGATGGGCATCTTTAATTGTTGCGCGCCATGACGGAAGAACTCATTCGTGGTTTCTACGATACTCTGGTACCCAGCAGCAATAGCGTTTTCGGTGTACTCTGCACGGCGTCTCTAAGGATACACATTATCCACTAAAGTAAACGTGTTGCGAAACTGATCCATGGTTGCTCGAATTACCGACTTTGCTGGACAGTTGTGTCCGCCAATTATTAAACGCAGCTTGCGATAAGACGCGCGAATCGAATAATTATTTTAGTAATAAATTTGCGCGAATTGTCCCAGAGTAAGTCCGTCCATTACGAAATGAAAAAAAACCAACTTTGCAGAAAGTATGGCTTCATTGAAACCCAAACATCTTAAAAATGCAATTGTTAGTAGCTTTAAGATATTATCTACCGAAGAGGGCAATTTGATTGTGTTTAGCCTGCCAAGCCCAGACACCTTCCAAATAACCGCCATATAGCAATGTTCTGCTCCACATTTCGACTTGTAATTAAAAGGTTGTGACAACAATTCCATTCCTTGTAATTTCTTTCATGAACGAACCCATGAAGGGATTGGAGCACTAGAGGGAAATTCTTCTGGCTCTCCATCAATGCAAATTACAGACTAGTGGAGCTGCAATGGTTTTTCAATATGTTTCAAATGGTTGAGCTTTCACTCCGATAGGAGAACGGCAAAAGTGGTCTTGAGTTCGGGAACTATTCGCGCAAGACTCAAAGCCTAGGACGTAGGGGAATCGCTGCAATCTGTAAAGTCAATTAGATCACAATAATGGGTCGATGAGTTGTTCGAGCTATAATGTGTTGGAAGTGGCGCCGTCTTGTTAAAACCAAATGTCGCCGAGATCACAAGCTTCAATTTCAGGTGTCAAATAGTTGGTTATTATGGCGCGATAAAAGTCGTCATTGATAGCTACGTTCTCATCGGCATCATTTTTAAGTACCATTTCCACCGGCCCATAAACCACGCGAAACCGTAGTTTTTCTGGATGAAATGGCAGCTCTTGAATCTCTTCAGGTTGCTCCTCGCCTCAAATGCGGCAATTTTGGTGGTTTACATACCCATTGAGCCAGAAGTGAGTATCATGGCTGAACAAAATTTGGTTCGAAAACGTCGGATCTTCTTGGAACTTTTCAAGAGCCTATAGAGCGAAGCGATGTCGCTTGACCGGCTTCATTTATTGCACAAACTGTATTTTGTACGCTTCCAATTTAAAATATCGACGTAAGTGCGCCAATTCGTACCAAACGTCAGTCCGAGTTGTTGCGAACGGCGCCGAATCGACTCTCCACGATCTTCGTGTACTATGTACATACATATGTAGGTTGAGCGAAGCGCACGAAACACATTCTTAATTGAACGTGACTTTTTATAATAAATTTGAACGATTTATAAACGTTGCTCAGATATGATGGAATGCCAAACAATGCTGAACAAAAATAACATGACAGCTTGAGACGACTCTCGTTTGGGTATGGGACTCTCTTTTGTGTATGGGAAAAAGTATCTCTACTTGAATCAGCCGTTGCATAAATAACGGCAATTTAAATCTAGCGTTAATTTTTGGTCATCTTTTATTAAAAAAAGTTTTTTTTTAGATATTTGAACAAAACTATCAACTTTAAATATAAATCTAATTTCTCCAGTTACTTACAGAGCAGATTCTCTACAATACACTCCTTGTCTTCCGTATTTCCAGATATATTTAGAATAATTTTGATTAATATCATCGTAAAATATTTTATTGTTTCCATGCACAATGCGTTCTGCACACACATACAAACATGGATATTTAAAAAAAAGGAATTTCAAATGCGACACAAGATTAGAAAATCTTCTTCACCGATACAATGACGTCACTAATATCACTTTAGAATTTTTTTCATTAGCAAAAAAAGAAAATATTTTATCAGCAGAATATTTTCAATGTCACTTTTATATAAAATACTTTTATTAATAGAAAATATAAATGATTTGGCATGCTCCTCTTCTTTCTGCAGTTTTTAATTTTAAAATATATTATCAATTTATTTTTTAGATTTTGCGCTTGTGAACGAAAAGCGTTCGAATGATCGTTCAATTACACTATAATTACTCTTAGAAATTATTCAGAAAACAGTGAACTGAGTATTTGTAGATACATTTATTTTAAACTCACACTCTCACTCTCTTATTGTCTGATAATTGCATTTTAATTAAAAATTAAAAGTAAAGTTTAATTAATTAAATAATCGATCGATAATTCATTACATGGAATTATAATGATTCAATTCAATTACGTCTTGCAATTACTGGTAGGATGATTTTATTATTGCTGTAAAACAAAGCAGTGAAATATTAGAAAGCCGCCGGTAAAGGATAATTATCACAGAACGAGAGGCGAGTTCCAAGGAGGCGGTCATTAATGCACTGAAGAAGAGGTACGATGACCGTGTAGTGTTCGTCACGAAGCTGCTTGCTCTGGTTTGCTTGCCCAAAGAATCTAATAATTCTCAATTTCATACGGTTGATAAGAGGTAAGTCATATGATGTATTGGTATGCATTATATTATATATTCTTCAATATTTATTTTGTCGCCTTCAAAGTCATTCCCACCAGATGTAATAAACTTCTGCCAACGATTTTTCCCGTCTTGGAAACACTGTTCATAAGGACTTTTATGGGCCTTCAGCTCCTTCAACGAATTTTATTTTACCTCTTCGATCGCCTAAACACGGGTTCCACGGAGCGGCAATTTCAGTTTGAAGAATAAGAAAAAACCACACGGAGTCAAATTTGGTGAAAACGGTGGCTGATAGATGGCATTTTTGGCTTTAAATTCGGTCACAATTGTGACTCAATGCGATGGTGCATTATCATCTTGTACAATCCATAACTTGTTCTTCCACAATTCCGGTCGTTTTCGACGGATGTTCTCAGGGAAACGCCTCAATACGGCCAACTAAATCTCCTTATTGACCGTCTGTTTCTCCGGAACAAATTCTTGATTGACCAAACCGCGAATATCGACAAATATCGTTTTTTTACTAAGACCATTTATTTCAAACATTTAAAAACATAAAGACGTACTGAGCCAAAAATTTAAATTGCTCCCAATATAAATGAAAGTCTGAGTAAACAAAACTGAGTCCGTCATTTCGATTTATGCTTATGTAGGTGTAAGAAGAGCATAGTGTTATGACTCTGCATACGTCAGATGACATCTCATCGCTGGGCTGCACCATAAGTGTGTTTAAGCATTTGACAAAGGTAGTTTACTTTCTACTCTCCAACGCTTCTCGAATCGAAGATGGTTTAAATATTGAAAATATCTGTTCTTCATAGTTTAGAAGTTATGAATTTCATTCGTGTGATGGCCTCTCCTAGCTTTACAATGTTATATCCTATTTTCTAAATCTAATAAAATAACGTCAAATCATTCCTCCGAAAAGTCAAATTGATAACACTAAAGTGAATGGCTGATGGAATAGAAAATGGTAAGGAGGGACTAGTGCTTCAAAATCTTTAATTTCGTTTCTCTATGGCCAAGCCCATTTTTCAGAAAAATTAAGTGCTGTCACTGTTATACAAATATAGTAATATTTGAATACAAATCACTACATGATAATCCCACAAACATAATCCTATATACTATGTATGTATAAGGGAGACCATAATCTATTCTACTAGTACATTTAGTAATTTTTAAAAATTGTAAAAAATAAAAAGAATAATAATTTAGAAAAAATATATATGCACATAATTTTAATTACATAAAAAATGCTTTCGCTCATATATATTTTCTCTTAATTCCTAGTTCAAACAACTCATTTCAAATCCAACTGCAAACTTATACGTAAAACCTAAAGTCTCTAGAATGGGTCGTTGGCGACGGGCAACGACGACGCCACCCACTACTTACAACAAATGGATGCTGACGTTGACAGGTGAGCGCTGTGCCTATAAATAAGTAAAAACAATTATAATTTCATACATACATACATACATCTGCTCATTTGATAATAAAAATAAATATCATGTCATTTCAACTATAAATAGGAAACATCACGAGTCATTGCTGATAGTGCAAAGTGTCGTGGATACATAATTGCATATACCATATACATACATACATATGTACCTATATGTGTACATATATGAAATTGGAAAATGCTTATTATATTTAATATATTTTAATATAAAAATTAAATTCTTTTTAGCTAGCTACGTTTTCAGCGCCAACGAGATCTTGTATAATATTTTTTAACAGAAACTATACAAATTTATATATATGTATATGCATATTACAACAAAAGTAAAGAATTTGAGTATTTATATACTTACTAGTATAAAATATTAGTAGTAGCGGGTTAATGATTTCGTTTACAAAAAATTTAAAACTTAAGGAAAATATTTTGTAAATATTTCATAATTTCTTCATGAACTTTCGTGAATGCTCATGCATAAAAACTAATTAAAATTACATGATTTTACATTCCGTTGAAAAAATACTTAATGAGTACAAGTTCTTTAATTTTACTTAAAATTATTTTAAAATATTTATGCTTAGATTTGAACGAAATGTAATCTCAATGTAGATTCTTACATACACATGTACATAAGTATGTACATATGTCCATACAGTGTGCGCAGCTTTTTCAGTTATTCGAGTAACTTTGACATTCACTAACCGATTGAGTTGTTTTGCAAACTTCAATTACTTATGTACTAATCTCACCAAGACAACACGCCGAATATTGACTCGTCATGAGGACGCTCGATTAAGAGCATAGTCTACAAAAGTAAAAAGAAAATTATAGAAAACGACGGTTTATTTCTAAACATTTCTTTATTATAGCTCTTTGCACTTGACCCAGAGATACTACGTAGTAAAATCTAAGCCTTTCAGCGGCCACTTGGTCAAATTAAGCATCAAATATCTAAAAAATTATAAAACGTAATTTTTTTCTAGAAGTTATAAAATTTTCTCAGACCGACATAAGAGTTGACGCACCCTGTACATACCAAACGTATGTGATTTTGTAAAATATGGTAAACAATGCTTTTCAATTTTGTTGTTTTGTTTTCATTCACACATCTGCTTCAAATTGTAATCTTCAAAGCAACCCAATTTAAGTACCGCAATGAAATGTAAAAAGATTTTTGAGAATTTTCTGCATTTATTTATTTTGGTTTTTGAGGTTAACAAGGAATAATTAAAACATGTGTCTACAATAGAAACCAATAAAAATATTTATAAACCAATTCAACGCCGGTGGAAATCAAAACAATAATTACGTTGCTTACTTACTTGACTTATGGGTGGAAATGGGGGTGCTGGACTTTCGAAATATATACAAGTATATGAAAATAGAATAGGAATTTTTGTTATTGAGAGTCTAATTAATACTTACTTTAGTGTCAAGAAAAAAAGTAACAACTCTAAACATGAAGACATTTCCTTTAAAAATAGGCCTTTCCATATTCAACAATTTCATCATCCCTGCAAGGAAATATTATAACACTCTCCGAAAAAGTTTACAATTTTGGCATAATACCGAATATGAACTAAATTAGAAGGCAGATATACAAAGCAGAACATTTTTCTTCAGCGAAAAACTCTTCAATTCAGAATATATATTTATTTTAGATACCGGTATTTTAAGATCCACTGAACGTGAAGCGCTGCATAAGTTCGTCAAGCAGACTTAGTGTACCCAGATCTGTCAAATATAGGACTGCACTACGATTGGAACAGATACAGCTTGAATTAAGTGCGAAAACACTGGTTTAAGTTCGTCACACTGAATGAACCATGTTCTTCACACCCCGTTTAATAAAATTTTATATAGACTTACCAAAGCTCTTTTATAATTTTCCAACACGATTATAACCGAAATTAAATCGAAAAACAGCGATAGATATATGTTGTTATATTATTTTATTAACCAAAGAGTACCTTAAAATGTTACTGTCGATGTTTTTCGGTGATATTTTGTTTTTGGAGTATCACTTAACAATGTCCAGCAGTAATCGGCAAGCAAACTGGCACTCCACTTGCCTTGGTACCATTTCTCCATTGCAGAAATGTCTTGGTGGAACCATTCCACATGTTCGTCACTTGCGCCCCTAAATTTTCGGGAGAAATCCAGATGGGAGTCAAGAAAGTGAATTTTAAGGGACGTGCTGCAACCATTTTTTTGTAAGGAGTAAGTAGTTCAGTCAAGACCTTTGTAATTGTCAGCTTTCTTTAATAAATCTTTTAAAGGCACTCCAAGCTCGTATTTCAGTTTCATAGGACATAACATTTGAGGAAATATGTTTCACCTTTCATTAGTTCTCTTATTTGCCAGCCCACAAATATACCCTCCCTAATTGTTGCTTCACTGACTCTTGGAAATTTTTGTTTCAAATACAAGAACTCTCTTCCATTTCTGGTCATTGCCTTCACAAAATTCTTCATTAAACCCTATTTAATATGCAAAGGTTGCAGTAATACCTTTTTGGGATCAACTAGAGGTTCACTGGTAACGTTTTTTTATGTGGAAGTTACTTTTTCCAAATTAAATGGCATAGCCTCTAATTATCTCTTGTTGGCTAACTGAAATGTTCGCTTGTTTTACAAGTACAACATTTTCTTTTAACGACTACCCTCGTATACAAGCTTGTGCGACGCTCCACAACTTATTCCGATTCTCTTTTCTTTTTTGCAAATGTTTTGTTTGTTTATTTTCTTAGTTGCGTGTGCCGTTATTATAGTGGTACCCTCAAGCATATCATGCGTTAAACTTGATGAGCTAATAATCCCATCAATACTCGGCACGACAGGCGCTCACACGAGCACCCTATCAGTGTATCACACGTGATTTGACGAGGTGAGAAGAGTCGACATTGTGCTGGCCTCGAGCGGTCATTAACTAAGGCGCATATGTGCCAGTGACCTGGTAAAGTAAGGGCATGCTTGTCAGTGGGCTAATTTATGACGGTCACTTTATGTGTGGTCGGATTTTCAGTAAAGAGATTCTATACTAATGGAAGGTGCAAAGTACAAATAGGTTTTGTGTGGATTAGTAAACAAATGCGAAAGTTATTATATTTCACCCACAGCGTCATAGTATCCGTAATGGCTTTTGCAGAACATTTTGTTCTTAACAGTTCTGACACTTAAACTTATTGTATTTATTTGTCCTACCCACCCGTGGGTGAGTGTGCGAACTTTATATTGCAGGACCAGCTCTGAAAGTTTTTGGTTGTGGTGTTAGTAGTTTTAGCGACCGCAGCCAAGTTCAGCAATAGAATACTATAGGTAGCAGGCGGAAGTTGATAAATATCTTTATAAAGGGTGATCATTTTTGAGGTTCCCTACTTTAAAAAAAAATAACGCAGAAACTTCAAATTGGCCGCGGTTTCGTCTCAGATGGTTCATACGTTGAGTCCAATTTTCGATCACTCGTTCAAGTATTTCGACTGCTACTTGCTCCAAGATCTGAATCAAAGCGTCATTGGCTGCATAGACCGCCCAAAACATGAAATTATCTGCTCACCGAAATGTTCTCTCAATAAAAGAGAGATTGTTGAAACCAAATGTCGCCGAGATAACGAGCTTCAATTTCAGGCACCAAATAGTCGGTTATCATTGCGCGATAACGGTCGCCGTTGACAGTTCCGATCTCATCGGCCAAATTTGTTTTTTTTTACATTCCCATTGTGCCAGAAGTGGGCTTCATAACTGAACAAAATTCAGCATTGTTGGATTTCATCATGGAAAGACTTACATACGTCTGAAGAACGTTTACAAATCATTCAACTTTGTTACGAAAATGCACGTTCTGAAAAGAAAGTGTTTCGCGTGGTTCGCTCAAGTTGTGGTCAACATAATCGGCCTACTGAGTGTACTATTCGCAACACCATCACCTATCTTGAGATCCGGTATTTATTATTGGATAATATTCGACCGAATAGACTACTTCCATCACGCAGTCGCCGTAGCTGAGAGTGTACACGAAGACCGTAGAGAGCCGATTCGGCGCCAACTCGGACTGATGTATGGAACGACTTGGCACATTTTACATTCAGATTTTAAATTGAAAGCGTAAAAATACAGCTTGTGCAAGAACTGTAGCCGCTCGACCTTTCAAAGCGATATCGCTTCGCTCTATGGGCTCTTGGAAAGTTTCAAGAAGATCCGACGTTTTCGAGCCAAATTTTCTTCCCATTTCTGGCTCAATGGGGAATGTAAACAAGGAAAATTTTCGCATTTGCGACGAAGAACAACCTGAAGAGATTCCAGAGCTGCCATTTCATTCAGTATGGTTTGTAGGCCGGTGGAATCATCGGACCATATTTTTTCCAAAATGATGCAGGTGTAAACGTCAATGGCGTCCGTTATCGCGCCATGATAACCGACTATTTGATACCTGAGAGCTGATTCGGCGACATTTGGTTTCAACAAGACGGCACCACTTGTCACACATCGCATCAATCATGGTATTTATTGAGATAATACTTCGGTAAGCAGATAATTCCACTGTTGATTGGCCAACAAGATCGTTACTGTGAGATTATGTAAAGTCTGAAGTCTATACGAACAATCCCGTGTCATTCGCCAGTTACCAGTCGAAATGCTTGAACCAGTCATCATTTTAAGGAGTTAATCATCAAAAAATAAAGGCGAAAGAATGTTCTTTGGAATTATAAAAAACATTCTCCACTTAATCTGAAGTTTCTCTGATTTTTCTTTAAAAAAGTAGGGAATCTCTGAATTGGTCACCCTTTATATACTTGAACCGGAAAGTTGGTTTAATCTTCGACGTTTTTTTCAGTGTATTTATTAAAAGTTTTATACTGTTACATGAGTTTCAGTTAATTACAAATCACAATATATGAAAAAAGAAAATAATTATTTTCTGTTTTTGATTTGAATTGAAGTTTATCAAAATTCAATTATTTCTAATTTTCCTTATTTATTGTACTTTTTTATGTTCCACCAATCATCATTTACTACATCGGCGTTCGAAAAAAACCAAAATTAAAATAAACTTGAATTGATTATCCGAAATTCTTCCGGTTAACCAATCAGTTATGCTGATTTGTGCGAAAAATGCAATGGCGGATAATTGTTTTCCATGTAAGTGCAAAAGTAGTGAATTGAAATAAAATTGTTTTTGTTTTCATTTTGTTAAAAGAAATTCTAAAACTGCCAGCAAACTGTAATTAATTAACTAACACTAAATTAACTATTTGTTTCTTAATTTCTGTACTATTTTTTAAATTTGAAAATTTATAACGAATTAGGCATTAAGTGCGCTAGTTTCCAAGTTTTTGAGTTGAAATTACGAAATGTTTTTATTAATTTATGGAACACGTAGAGAAATGTGTGTATACACTTGTTGACAACTAGTTAAATATTACTAATTACTAATTGGAGTTACTGACGTTTGCGTAAATTTTCTTTAGAAACCTTAACTAAACTATTTCATTGAACAAGCATTCTCAAGTGCACATTTCTTTTCGGGTTTGTCCCACTTTCTTTATATTTAATTTTTATTTTATACGAAAAAATTATAAAATCTTGCAACTAAAAGCAAGCGCAAAGCCTTTTACTGATTTACTCGTTAATTGGTTCGCTCGTTAATTCGTTAACTCGTTGATATTTACTCGTTCGTTGCGTTGCCTACGTCTTGTAAATGTTTGCGAATTCAAGTAAATCGTTATTATAGTGAAATATCATAAACTACTGACAAACATGCATACATCTATGTAACTCTAACTGGCCAAGCCAAAAAAGTATTGTGCTTTCACTCATAACAAGGTACTCGCTACTTGTACGCCAATCGCTAGTACATCCGTTCAACCCAGTACTAGTGCAACACAATTCTTACTTACATACATACATGTGTAAACGTCCATTGCACACCTGAATTCTATGTAAAAAAAATTTGTATAGAAAAAACAGCCTCCACTCATGTAAACTCGTTATTCGTTGCCATCAGTCGTCTGTTTTCACTGCATATTCTTTTACTGTTTTTGATTTTTTAACTTTTTGATTATTGATATATTTTCCAAATAGGAATTATATACATATCTATTTATTAATTGACTTTAAGTCAATTGTTAACACTATTTGTAGAGCAAGTTGGCAAAAATGAGAGTGTCTCTCGTACCAGTTTTCATTTTGGGTAGTTTACTACGAAATTCCTGCAAGTTCGTCGTTTAAAAGTTTAATATGCAGTCAAACCTGGATAAGCGAGAGTTCAAGGGAGCACAATCTCATTCTCGCTTATAGAGGTTTCTCGCTAACCCGAGTGTGATAAAATAACAACGTTATTTAGTTCCACGCAATAGAGTAGGCACAATATTGACAAACAAACAATACGAAACAATTGTAGGAAGTTCCACGAAAGTTAAGAATAAGCCATAAAATAGCAGATGTTAAATTTTGTAATTGGTTTTGTCATTTGTAACTGTATGTGTGTATCTTTTATGTATGTATGTATTCCTATTGCAACTACAGTTCCTCCTAAATAACATACATAAATAAATAAAGCTTGACTGTCGCTTATAGAGGTATAGATAAGTAGCATTCTCACTTACGGAGGTCCATGAGGGACAAACGACTCTCTCTTACAGAGGATTCTGTTTCTCGCTAATAGAGGTTTCGGGAGCTTAAAATGTCGGGTCCTGGCTATTACTCTCACATGTAGAGTTTTCTTACTAATCCAGTTCTCACTTACCCAGGTTGGACTGTATATTATATATGAGATACAAGTAAATTTCTCGTAAACAGATTTTATATATCGTTAACCACTCTGGAACCAATAAAAGTTTTTTTTTTCAAATACATCAATGCCGAGGAAAGGCACTATGCTATAATAAGAAGAACAAAGACAGGTACTTTTAAGGTAATGGATGGATGAAAGACGAATGGAATATTCTATAGTCCTTTACTATGTACGCATAAAGCGTGTTCGAAACAGCAGAGAACATACAGTGTCGAACAAAAAAGTAAGACTGTTAACCCAGTAATATTAAACTGGGAATGATTTTTGAAAGGCCCCGTTACAATGAAACTATTTTGTTTCGGGAGATGCTGGCATCTAATGCGAAAAAAGTGGGAAACGACTCAGCTGTTGAATCTTTTTTAGAATTTCCCAACCAGTATCAACCTGAAGGCTGGGTAGGTGAATAATAATACAAAAATAGAAAAACAAATAGATTGTTTTGTGGAGAGGGCGTCCAAATTTAGTTGTTATTGTATCGGTAAGCTTTAAGAGAGATGAACTAAAGCAAATCGAAGACATTAAGTGCAAATAATTGCACACTTTAAGATAGAAATGAGTGGAGCGGGCGAATAATTGTAGCTCAGAAGATAGGAAAATAGTAAAATATTTGGAAAATTGCAAAACTTAATGAAAGATCTTCCACATTTGCGCACCAAGCGCTATTATCACAAAACAAAAATCATTGCCAAAGAGGTAGGCCTCGCAAAACGATCAGCAGAAACGATAATTTCATAAGAATTGTATGGTTGCAGAGTCATTTCGAGTCAGCTGTTGCAATCATGGAGGTTACAAGAGTTCAAATTTATGATATGTCCATTAGAAAACGTCTGGTAGAAAATAAACTTAATGGAAGAAGGGGTCGAAAAGTGCCGATGTTCACGTCGAAGATGTCGCGTCAAGTGCGCTAAAACTCTTGTCGATTGAAGGGGTCCAGAAAATCTAAAACAAAAACAAGGAAGAAATGTCGAATAAGCTTGGTATTCCTAGTGGACTCAATGCCAAAAAAGCGGCTAACTGTGCTGAAAATCAATGGCTATTTAACAAAATATACAATTTTACCTTCTGTTTAAGGAATACGCTTTTGGAGCATTAATGGAAATTTCTGGAGCGATCAACAGCGTCTCTATGGAAACTATTCTGAAAAGTATACAGTAAATAGGTGTTGGTTTTGCTATATAATGCTGGATCAGAAGCCTTTTGACTCTAGAAGGATAAAAACAGATAAGAACGATGCTAGAATGACCAAGGAGAAAACACAAAATCGGCGGAACGACTACTGGCTGCAGAAGAGTTTACATATAGCTTGGTGGATAATGGCGATTTGGCAAACACCGACTACATGATCCCACTATTCAACTGGGAAAAAAGGTTTAAAGTAAAAATAGAAAAAGATGGTTTGCATAAAGGTAGACGCGCAACACTCTAACCAATTATACGAATGGCTCGAAAATGGACAATGGAGTTGGTGCGCGAATATTCTATCCAGAGTTAAGCATTAGGCAGCCTTTTAAGTTGCCGGACCTCTGTAGTATATCTCAAACTGAAATAATTGCTATTGCAAAGCCACGGAGCTGGCCTCTAGTGCACCTGTAAACAATTCCGAGTCAATACCTAACCTCGTATCGCATATCGACCAGAAGTGTCTTGGGAAGCAGAGCAGTAGTAGAAAGTGTTGCCAGAAGCAAGCAACTACACCTTTACTTGGTGCCGGGCCATAAAGCCATCGAGAGCAATGAAATAATGGACGAGATTGCCAAGAATGGTGTACGGCTAACACCCTAAAACGTGATCAACATTGAGAAACCCATGCATTGTCTATACGACAATCTGTACAGAAGCATGGTAAAGAAAATCAAAACCCGATAGAACGAGCTACCTGGGGCTGACAGATCGAGAAGACTGGAAAAGCAAATGTCTATAGCAAGGCACCAGGGTAACAATAGAGCATCTCTTGTGCACTTGTCCCGCATAGCCAAGACTACTCTGTAAGCATCTGTGGTCCCCACTGGAGAAAATCTTGATAGCGAGGCCACAGAGTCTGTTAAAATTCGCGTGAAGCGCAGCCATCCTAAATGATGACCACTCCTCATAGACCTAATAATTGAACTTCATCTGGTATCGCAAAGGACCAAAACTAGCCTATGCATGGCTCATTGGCCTACCAGTTTAACCTAACCTACCTCCTGTTTTAATTATATTAATCAATTGCTTGAAGTGTCTTATTTGCCATCTCCCACTGTAATTCAGCATACCTTAAAGATTTAGTTTTATCGGTATAAATAATATTTACTGAAGCCAATAATAATACACATTACTTGAATTTCTTTTGTTGGGACAGCACATTTTTTAAAGGTTTTTGCTTTTAACAGGGACTGATCCTATTTTGTCCTGTATACAATATTCGTGACTAGTTCACATTGGGCGCTAATTGTCCTAATTTAATATAACATATCTACCTTTATATTATTTTAACACAGTATAGGGTTCTCACATTTTTCGTACTAGTACGCAGAGGTAAACCAGAAATGTCGCCTAAAATTTGTCCATTTGGCTCTAAATGTCGGAAAATAATGTGTAAAAACAAGTTGGCAGCAGTCATATAACAAATAATTATATAAACTACCCATTTTCTGTTTTCAACAATAAATTACATGCCAAACAAGTAATTCATTTCTTAGACATGTGTAGCCTAGAAGTATAAAATAGCACTAATTCAAAATCGTATTATATCATCTATCAAATGGTTACAATAATCTACATTAAATTTCAATATTATTTTTCGAAAATCAACTTTAATTCACCAGCGTCATGGCGACCCGGTCACATTCTCTGCGTAGTTATTTTCTCTTTATTCAATTTAAAGTTCCTTAAATGAGTAACTCTATAAATCGAATTGATGGCACCTCTCTTCGGAAATTAATACAAGGTGCGTTCCAAAGTACACAGGACTTTTTGAATCTAGCGCCCCTTGGTGGCGCCATCTGTATATCGACTGGTGCGTTAGAATCTGCTAGCTTTATCGATTGTCCAGTGACATGACATTTCATCCATTGGCGTTTTAAATGTCAGTATGTTTGTGTTATCGGTGCGAAAATGAGCTTGGAACAGAGAGCCAAAATTAAATTTTCTTTTAAAATTAGTAAAACGTTTCAATTGATGAAACAAGTTTATGGCGAGGATTGCCTATCCCGTAGCAGAGTGCACGAGTGGTTTCAAAGTTTTCAAAGTGGTCGTGACGACATAAATGAGATCAACATGTGGGCCAATCAAAATCCGTGATCACCGGAAATTCCATCGAAACTCTGCGTGAATTCGTCAAAAATCAGCCGAAATCACCATTGAAATTCATGGAAATGGATTTGAACATCTCCAAAACATCGATTTATCGCATTTTGACCGAACATTTGGGCTTACCAAAGGTGTGTGCACGGTTTGTTCCGTACAAATTGACTGCCGAGTAAAAATTGCTCAGAATCCAACATTCGAAGGACGATTATTTAACCAAAAATTACATTTTAACCATTAACAACTCCCCGTATTCACCTGATATGGTACCGTGCGACTTCTTCCTTTTCGGAAAAATGCATTTGCCCATGAAAGGAAAGCGTTATGCAGACGTAGAAGCATTGCACCGGCATACTGGCGGCCATACCGGCCAACGAGCTAAAACACTCGTTTGAAATGCTCTTGGACCGTGCAAAAAGCTGTATTGATGCAGAAGGAGACTATTTTGAATAAAATAAATGGATTTTGCCGAAAAAAACATTTTTTTTTTTTTAACAGGCCTGTTTGCTTTGGAACGCTCCTTGTATATTGATAACTGTAACGACTTCGTAAAATATTTTTAAATTTTTTTACTATAAATAATATTGTACATTACATGTGTATTTGATCTAATATAAGTCACAATTATTAAAAATATTGAAAATGATGAAATCTCTTGCCTACTCGTGCTTAAAATATTTTGCAGCAAATAAATAATGATATAATAAGTAAATTTTTAAAATCAACTTTGTTATAACACTTTATTAAAAGCATTATTTTATCTTTTCTTTCAATTAAATGCAATGCAAAACCAAAAAACAAAAAAAAAATATTGGTCTTTCTTCTTCTTCTTTTTCACTCTTTACAGCGGCATTTGGAGTTCTCATTTTCATTTGGATTCCACAAGTGTCAGCTGAATGTCAAAGTATGAATTCATGCCTCAAGCATATGTCACATTTTCTTTCCAATTGCCAAGCAAACAAGAATTTATATATTTTCAATTAAAAATTATCGCTCTTTTTTCTTTATGCGACAAATGCAAATATAAATAAATTAATATAATTGTGTTTTTTCTGACTTAAATTAAAAAACAAGCGTATATTCCCATATTAAAACAAAAAATACAATTTTTAACGCAAGATATAATAAGTGTTTAAAGCTTTTCGTGTTGAAATAGTATAAGTAAAAATACCCACACAAAAATACACACACTTAATACAAACAAGATTTTTAAGTTTACGAATATTTTAAACACATTTTTATTATAACCATGTTTTTTTATCTAAATGTAAAATGCTTGCATTGATTTTCAAATATTTATATATGCTGATATGCTCTTTGAAACAACAATTTGCCCTTTTACACCGAATTCCGATATTTTATATAAATAATCACACTAGTAATTTATAATACTTTTCCGTTAATATAGGGTAAATCAAATGAACTGTATAATAAATATAAGTTTTCCGTACAGAAAAAGAGTGTGACCACTGAGTGAATATCTGACGACGCACCTAGGCCTTTAAGAAGCCTATTGTGAAACCACAGAGACTAAAGAAACCTCACTCTATTAAGTTCTCTCTGAACCACCCTGTGCTGCAGATAAAGTTCATCAAAACAAACAGTTTAAGGGGTTATATATAGTTAGAAGGCCGAAAAAACGACTTTTCCAGAATTTTTTCCGAGAAAACTTTAAAATTTATTGATTCAAAAATTTTCACAAATGTATATTATGGTATCTTTTAACAGCATTTTAAGACTTGGTATTAGTAAAAATATTTATTTGGAAAGGAACTTCAGCTGACCTCCGGGAGCTCCTCTCAAAAAATACTTTTTGTGGTGACCACTATATCTCTACGTTTAAGTAAATATATTGTTTATAAAAAATATATATCGGTGAGAAAAATATTAACTAAAAATATATTTAAGAAGCTCGTGTTAAATTTGAGACTAATCGGTTTAGCCGTTTTCGAGTAATGTTGGTCACCGTTTTGAGAAAAATGCATTTAAAGTTTGGCCTTGTACTTCTAAGCTCTCTGAAACGGCTTTCCAAATTTTCATGTAACCGCAACGATATGAAACTTTCTGTGCGTATTCGTAAATATTTGTAAAATAACAAAAAAAAAATTTTTGAAAATTCTAACTGTATACGAGTATGTATAACTTAATATGTGCAGCCATCGACCTATCGTCAAAAGCACTCGAACGGTAGTTGCGATTCTTTTCCTATGCAAAGTCTTGCATTCGCATAGAAGATGTTCTATACACATGCCAGCTTTTACAATAGTCATTGTATGATATTCCCAGTCTGCTGTCATATCTGATAATTCAGCAGTGACCTGTTACTCCTACTAGAGTTCTTACATATGTCATTCCTTTTGAATTTTAATAGTCGGTATATGCAGCCCATATTCCGTTCATGTCACGTTTGCCTGCTTGTTGATCAAGTTAGCTAGAGGCATATATAGTACATATGTATATACCCTCTTTATAGGAGTATAATTGTAGTGTGGTGCCCGCTTTCGCAAGGAATATCTTGAAATAGGATGTTACATCCAGCAAGAGGTCACGTCATTCTTTCACTATATGCGATAAAACTCTAAGAGACTTCGGTGTGTTCAAATTGACCATCATGCCAATATACCGTATCGACCTAAGAACTGCTGTGTAGAGCCAAACCTTTTGGAAAGATAAAGGTCTACTAACAACTAGGTTAATGCTGTTTCTATGGATTTTTCCTTAGAATACGCAAGTTAATTTGTTTTTTATGTATATTTTTATAATCTTTACAACATTTTTAAGCTGAATTAGGAAAAACTAAATAATCTAAAATCATTTGTATGTAGTTTATAAGAGCCTATCTGCTTTAACTACCCTCCATAACGATGGTATATAGTTAGCTCCCCTTTAAGAACGGGATTTTATATAACTGTGGAACCCTTGTCTGGTATGAAATTGCAGTAGGTCCTCAGACCTGCCCTGTAAGTGTTTATCCATTAGTAGCCTAAAGACTACTGCACTGGATACCATTCAGTTTTGGTCTGGCTCTGAAGATACCCAATGTTATGCACCGACTATCCTATTTTATACGCTGTAAATCCTCCACGGAATTTTTATACTTATATATCGTCACCAAAATGCAAAATAACGTAACAACATTTTCGAAAATTTGCAGTAGCGTGAATGAAACACGAAATAAAATGGAACAAAAGTGAAAAAAAAATTTAATATTGGTTAAAACTGGTACATATTTGAGCGCAGAACATATGTAATATTATGAAAGTTCGATAACACTAATCTTTTTAATGATGCATAAAATTATATAAATTTCAGTTCAACTGATCTACCCTATAATGTATCGATATCGCGAACATACCAAAATAAATTTAAACATATCTATTGCAAAACAAAATGTATTTAATATTAATGGTCACAAATCCCAACCCTTCAACTAACATTATAATCTATTGTATTGTAATCTAATCAGAACGTATTTTCATAAAACTAACCAATATGATTTCTTCATCATCTTTAATTTAATTGTAATTTCCTATACATACGAGTATTAAGTTACTTCTTTTCGTTCGATTTCGAACAAAACAGGAGCATTAAAATTTAAAAAAAGACGTTGGGCGGTTGAGATTTGTGGCCAAATATATAACTTTTTGTACTCTTGCAACATGTTGCTACAATCCAACAAAAACTGTTCAAGCCCCTAAGGATCGAATATTTCGACCCCAGTACCTATACTTTTTACCGCCCAAGTGTGAGATATATAATTGAAATTCAAGGATAATCTTTTCCTGGCAATGGCATGTCTGTGTTTGAAGAATTGGTTAAATCGTGTCAATAGTTTCCGTAGCTCCCATATACCTATTGCAAAGATTTTCGAACTTCCGGGAGACTTTGTATAGCAAACATCGGCCAACATGTGAGTTATGTATCTCTATGAAAATGAGAGGTCGTTTTTTACTGATAACAGTGTATCTTTGTGCCTCAAATGGGTAAAATTGTACTTAATGCCCATATAGGAAACATATAACATCCGGATGATGATGATTGTTGATGGTACCTTAATGAACCTCAAGGAACATTTTATTAGTATGTGGCATATTAATAGTATGTAGTATGGGTAAAAATTGATAAAATCAATCCCTAAGTACTATACTACTTTTATATAATGATTTTCGTTTTTTTCTAACAAACCTTTTGAATATGTTGGTCAGTGTATGAATAATTATGGTATGCTCTGGTTGACTATTTGCATCTTAAGGTTTTGATTCTGGCAAGTTGCAAAAGTATAAAATGTTCGGTTGCTCCCGAACTTAGTCTTTCTTTATTTATTTATATCCTTTTTTTACTCTCAGAACTAGTACATAGCTTCTAAAATAAGTGTAGTCTTTGTACATTTTACAAAATATCTACATTTTTTGCGCTTAAAATTTTTAACTGACGGTTAACGTTTTCCATTAAGCTTTCAAAAATAGTTACAGTAGTAATAAATCAATACCTCCGATATTGTAATGCCGGATTTTTAAGTTGGGAAAAATTTATAAGAAAATATACAATTTTTTTAACTTTTTTATTTAAAAGTTCAATTACATTTTCACAAAATTCTTAAATTTAAAAATGTCTTTTCCTGAATACATAACACTTTGTAGTTTATAGTTTCACAAGCAAGTTTTTAGCCTTATCATGAGTATCAAACAAACTTGCTTTTTCAATAAATTAAAAATAAGTTGTTTCTTACTTTACTTTCTTTTCTTGCTTTGTTTGTTCCAACATCTTTCTATTCACTATTGTGCATTGTCTTTGCTAATGCTTATGTCATGTCAGTATATATGTAGATATTTTTATGTACCATATCCTTATATTTTACAAGCATGTTGCACAAACCGTTAATTGCAGTCATGTTCAAATGGTTTTATAATATTTAATCTAATTTCTTGCTTTGAAACAGTATGATAGCGAAGAGCAGTAATATTTCCCACAGGATAGTGATAATGGTAGAAGGTATGGAATACTCAATAAAGCAATATTTTCAATAGTACAAGTATTTGTAAGTAACAGCGTTTGTGGCGATTGAAGAAAGCATAAAAAATTCCTGTATTCTTCGGATAAGTGGAAAAGGTGCGGTTGTTATCGAATTTCTTGAAGAGGTGTTTTTTTCATATACATGTGACAAAAAAGTACTCGGAAATTGGGCTCCACGGAGCGGAAATTTCAATTTGGTGAACAATAAAAAATCACACGGAGCCAAATCTGGTCAATACGGTGGTCAATCGATGACATTCATTCAGTTTTTGATTTAAATTCGGTCAGAATCTTGGCTCGACGCGATGGTGCATTATCATCATGTAAAATCCATGAATTGTGTTCTTCTACGCTCCTCTCACGCAAACGCATCAGTACGGCTAAATAGATCTCCTTATTGACCTTATCAGCTTGATTTTTAGGCGGCTTTGGCGCGTTCTTTTTTGTTAAGTTGTTTGCATGAATGGATCGGAATTCGCACCATCAAGCATGTCCAAAAGACCTGTTTACGGTACTCTTTTTGAATCAGCTTTATCGGATCGAGTCGAGCAAGAAAGCGTTTCGTACCCAAAATATTCACCATAATCATTTGAACGAACCCCCGAGAGATGTCGAGCTCTTTTGCCATCTCTCTATCACTTGCCTGACGATTTTAAGCACCATTTTCTTTACTTTTTTAATACTTTCGTTAGTTGAAGAGGTCGAAGGTCGTCCAGAACGTGGCATGTCTTCAATGATGACCGTGTTTGAAGGCTTTGTACCACTGGAAGGCTTGTGTTTTTGATAAAACTGAATGACCGTAAGCCTTTTCCTACATTCGCAACCTCGAAATTTGGTTAGAAATACAAAATTTGAGACAAATTCTTTGATCGACATTTTTATCCTTTATAAAAATCGCAACACACTACTGAGGTGTACCGAAATAATGAGCTGCTTTGAAAAAACTGCTTGACATATTGCGCTCATATTTGGCTTAGTACCTAAGGGCAGTCCTTTCCGGGTCCTTTTTTGTCACAATGTAGTATAGCATATAGCTGCCATACCAACTGAAAACTTTTTTATTTCACAAGATATCTATAATCTGCAAAGAAATTGCTCGGATCAACTCCTATAGCATATAGCTAAATATAATCACCGACCGAGGTAATTTCTAAGATTGTCAATAAAGTTGGTCAGTGAAAGAGAAAGTGTCTAGATCAGCGCGCGAGTATCATCGAGATAGTGTCCAGTGATAACCCCTATCATTTCGGTAACATGAACTTTGTTAAAAGCAAATAATTCAATAGACTTGTTACGTTTAACCAGATGAATCTAGCTGTCGCATAGGTGCTGGGTGATAACTAACGCTTACTGAGCTCAAACAAGGTTCACAGATTCAGTGCTAAAATACAACATGCCAGTGAAGCACCGACCCAGTCTGAAGTGATTGGAGTGAGGTTACATTTTGCTGCGAGTTCATTCACTTTACAATTTCCAGCGATTGCAGGCACCCAAACTATGTAGTCTGATATCGAAGTAGCTTAATGAATGATCTTACTACTAGTGAGGTCAGACTTTTTTTGTCTAACTTTGAACGCGCTCTAGGAGGGATCAGTATTGCCGTTCTCCGCATCCACTTGGTAATGGAGAGCACTTGACAAAGAACTCTACCTTCAACCTTTAAATCAATTTAATGAAGTGGCTAAATAGTTAAACTTCCCGCCCTGATGCACTCTAGTACTCCACACAACAAACCTGGAGTGGAGTGTTCTCTTCCATCGATCCAGTCGATGTTTCTTGATTCGCTGAACTATGTCAATGTCACGGTATATCTCGTAGAACTCATCGTTGCATCGACTGCGGTATTCGCAAATTTTCCATAAAACCTTTCTCTCGAACACTCCTAGGCCGTCTCATCAGATGACGTCATTTTTCATTTCGGGAATAATGATTAACTTATAGAGTTTGGTGTTTGTTCGTCGAGAGAGGACGTTACAATTCAATTGCCTACTCAGTCCACAGTCCATCTTTAATAAATAAAGAAATGCGACATTTAAAAATGTGAGAGAAAACTAGAGAAGATATAGGGCGTAAGGCTTCTTAATAAAAGTGGTCAAACTATAATGGGGAGTTAAGCTGCAGTTTTTTATAAATTTGTAAATATATTTAGTTGCTAAAATATTAAAGGATATTTATCAAATATTACCTACGCACTCATATACATATAAATGTGTATATATTGTATATCATACACCCTAATGTAAGTCCTAGCTTTTGTGCACAGTTTGTAAAAGGTTGTACAAATTTATTTCGCTTGCTTTGCTTTAGGCGTAGATTTGTGTATAATTTTTCGTAGTTGTTGTTGCAACGTCAAAATACGAATGTCAATGTTTTGCACTGCATTAAAGTAAAAATAAATTGACATAAAATATTAAAAAAAATAACCGCAATCTCTTTTGAAAACATTGTTCAAAGCCTTTGCTAATGCAATTAAATTTTTCTCCACAAATCACCAACTGCGCATGCGCAGCTCGTTCGATTTACTGCTATGAATGCGACTCATGGACGGATGCACGCTGCAAGGATCCCTTCAACTACACGGCGCTACCGCGTGATCAACCACCGCTGATGACCTGCAACGGCTGTTGTGTGAAAATGGTGCGGCATTCGAAATCACGTAAGTGCCAAACAAACAACGACTCTATATTCGAATAATGACTTTAATGTACGAGTAATGCTTGAAAATAACAGTTATTATGAGTATTTTAGCGGCGCTACAGTAGCTGTAAGCTGATTACATAATGATTACTTAGAATTACTTACCAAACACCAATATAATGTACGCTCTCTTTTTCTCTCTCTCCCAACCTCTCTATCTGCGCCTTCGTTCGTTCGGCAATTGTGTTGTTGCATGACAGCCTACGAAGTTGTACGACGTATGTGTACGTCGCAATTGCAAATAAATTTATTTATGGTCGATCATGTGTGCATGATGGAAAGTTCAGGCAATGGACATATGTGCTTTTGTGAGGAAGATATGTGCAATTCTAGTAAAAATTTATTGCAAAATGGTTCATCACACCATTACATCATGATCTCAGCGCTCTCATTCATATTATATTTACTCAATCAAATACAGATTCGTGCGCAATTGCAATTTTTCGCTCGACTATTGCAAATGCATAAACAAAAACAAAAACAAAAACATATGCATAAGCCAGTAGAAAAGTATGAGAAACAAAAACAAAAACCAAAACCAAAACTCTCACAACACACCCCAACCAGTCAAATGCAACTCCAACTGCAATATCAACAACAAAAACAAATGCAAATATCAAATCACCGTTGTCATCTGAATGTACAGCAACAACAAGAACAAGAGAAATTCAGTGTAAAACCGAAATTTTGTTGCATGCCATCAACCGAACAACCAAAACATGTTGCATGCCCAATCAAAACAACAACAACAAATAATATATGTGCACAAATCGTAGAAAGATAGAGTGTAGGTCCAAGTAACCCCCAAAGGCACACACTAAATTACAAAAACTGAAAGTAAAAATGCTACACACACACATAAACCCGTATAACAGTGCATTCCGTTGGGTGATGGCATAAAGTTATGTATAGTAATGTATAAAGTAATGTAGGGTAATGCATAATAATTATGCTCATAAAGCAATGTTTGGTATTGCCTAAAGTAATTTGTGGTAATGCTTAAAATAAATTCTGGTAATGCAATGAGTAATTTATAGTAATGCCCTAAGTAATTTCTGGTAATGCATAAAGTAATTATTGGTAATGCATAAAATAATTTGTGGTATTGCAAAAAGTAATTATTGGTATTTCTTAAAGTAATTTATGGTAATGCATAAAGTAATTTATGGTATTGCCTATATTAATTTGGGGTAATGCATAAAGTAATATGTGGTAATGCATAAAGTAGTTTATGGTGCCTATAAAAATTTATAGTAATGCATAAATTAATGTAGTGTAATGCATCAGTAATACGAAGCACACCTCCTGCTGAATTGTTATTAAAAAGCGTGTAATGCATTACCGATTTACATTGAAAATGGCGTGCACCGAACAGTATTTTATGTATACATACATTACTTACTTTGTCTTACATTGGTCGTTTGAAATCGGAAAACTGTGTTGCCTTAACCGTTTGCTCCCCTGGAATGCGCTGTTGGTGTTAACAAACATCTTTTTACAACGTCCACGTCTCCAAGAAAGACATACATACTCAAGTATTTGTATATTTACAATTACTTTGTTTATAATAATTACATAAATAAGTAATTACTGCATTAATACATATTCGTACATAGTACATAAATACATACATACATTATACGTACTTAGTTACGCTCCACGCTCGTTTTAGTCTTTCTCCACCCCTCTAAAGATCAGACACAAACACTTGTTATTTTTTCTCTAGAAATTTTGCTCTTAACTCTAAATTATGACAACTCGAAAACACTGCATAGTTTTCAATTGAATACTTACATACAAACTATGTACTTAGGCATTAGTTTTTTTTTTTTAATTTTTCCCAAAATGCTCGTGAGTTTTAGTTTTAAATTTTATTTTCAAAAATGTTTGTAGTATTAATTAGTAAGCATTGTAATTCAATAAGGAACTTTATTAATTTATGTTTATTTTTTGTTTTGGGTTTTTAGCAATAAAAATATTTATTTATTACTTAGTAGTCATATATGTATTGTGTAATGCAAAGAAAAAAGACGTAGTTATTAATTGTTAATTAATTTTCTTAGTACTTAGTAGTAAAAAAAAATATAGCTATTTTTAAATATTCAAATAAAAGCGTGAGTGATTAGTGCAAGCACTAGAACTTAGTGTAACCTGCAAGTTAAGTAAAAATATATCATTTATAAAAGAAAATTCTAAGCATTGCATGCTTTTTGGCTTCAAAGACGTAGAATAAACGGTAAATATACACTTAGTAGTGAAATGTGGCAACAATGCAATTTTATGCTTTGTGTGCGAGTAGTGCAAAGCGGCAAGCTTTCGTTTAGTGAAGCTTGTCGAAAATACCTTTATCGTTTTTGTTAAATTATTTTTCAAAAATAAAATTATATTTCAATTTAAAGCAAACAGTTATTAATATTATTTCCAAAAATATAGTTTTCAAAGCATGTAATACATCTGCACTTATTTATTTAATTAAGCGAAAGCTCTGTGCTTGTAATGAGGGTAAATGAAAAATGTTTTTCATACCTAAAATAATTTAGAAATATTTTCTTAAAATGTGTGGGCATTTAGTTCCAAAAAGACATTCGAACCCTAAAGCAACCGATCACATATTTCAGTTGGAACTGATAATACGATTTTTTTTCTCGAAGTCCGAAAGATCTAAGACTAAATATTATTAATAAATATTGCTTACGTTCATTATTTCCAAAGAGTTTTTAATCTCAATATCTCCCCTATATATATTTTGAAAGACTATTCGATAAAAATTATTTCTAATTGAAAAATTCAAAGTTTAGTTCTCATTATTAGAATTTAGACAGGGTGAAAATGGACGTTTTTATATTCCTATGACCAAAAAGTCCTAGAAGCTACTTGTCAGCTTTCTTTTAAAAGGCTTTATGACTAGAAATAATTGGCTGTAGCTGATCGAAAAAACAAATCGTCTATATACATAGCTTGTGCTGGATAAATAATGGGATCCAAAGTCTCATGGTCTTCAAGAGTGTATCGATATTCTATCACGGCAGCCAAACTAAGTGGATGCATATGATACCAAAAACTATAACCACTCCAATAACTGTCTTTCCTTGCAAAAAGGTTTCTATGATTTTTAGTGAATATTTATACAACAAAGATTTTTTTCTGGTTTCTATTAATTTCCTTCATTACATGCACAGCATTGTTAAATATTTTATTATAAAAACCAAAACTCTACAACACAAACAAAAACATGAAATTAATATTAAGCATGCAAAAAATTAAAAAAAAAATACCTATAAAAATGTAAGAGAAGAAAATAAACATAAATTAAATCGTTTCAATTAAATTACAAGAAAATCTTAATTATAATCAATAATGAAATATTTTAGATTCAATATAAGAAACTACGCTTAATCAAGTACATATACTTATATCACTTTTACAACCTTTATCTACACTTAACTACTTTTAAGAATTATTGTCACAAGCTAAAGTCAACAGAAGTAGCTGTAAAGCGTTTCTACTAAAAAAAAAAGTAACGATTGTTAGGAAGGGAAGAAAGTTACTCATACGCCATGGTCGACATTCAAACGTTGGCACTGTATACGTTTTAAATGGTACATTTATGTTATTTGACGTAATTTGTTTAAAACTCTAAAGCAGAAAAACTTCAAAAAAGTTTTCCGAAATTTTCACTAGAACTTCAAATTTTTTAAATAATATAAATAATTAGAAAGGTGGCATTTTTGTCATACATTTGCCAGTGACCAGACACAAAATATATTGCACTAAAAGATTTTTGAAAAAAATCAAACAACTCATAATCTTCTCTTAAGCATTGAAATACTTAACAAGAAATGAATTTCTAAGTCAATATCAAATACTAGTTAGAAGATAGAAATGTGCCTGCAAAATATTCGAAATGTGTATTTCTATTCACGTAGTCTTACAGTGTTCGAATATCAAGCATTTGCTATTTAAAAAAAAAACAGTTGAAGACTTAATGTTAATAAAATTAGTCAAAATTATGAAAAAGCTATTGTACCCACATAAACATACATATATTTATTTTATTATAATTTAAGCCTTAGTAGATAAGACAATTGGCGAATTTATTAATTATTTAATTTATTTAGAAAAAATAAATATATCCAAAATATATTTTTTACACAAAGATAGAAAACTCAATTTTCTTTGATTTCTTTTAGTGCAAAAATAGCTACTCATGTATATTTGACGACAGAAAAAATTTTAAATTTGTTGAAACTTTCTATTAGTGATATAGTTTTTAAATTGCTTGGTAATTTGTAGCGCTTTTTCTCTGTTTCATTAATTTTAATTACGTATGGCTTGTGCTTTTAAAGCTGCATGCACGCCTGAGTAGCATTGAATATTTACGCCACGAGTCTTGTACTGTGATTTTCAGTGCATCAGTGTTGAACGGAAAAATGAACGGTTCGAAAATGGTGAGTTTCGTATGTATTTAAAGATTTTTTTTTTTTGTTTTTATGCAGCTATTGGATCACTTGCTTATATTCAATGCCTTTTACTTAAATTTCAGTAATTAAGCATTAATTATTTATTTCTTGTAAATATTAATATTTTCTATGAAAAAGATAACCTTTTACTATATTTATGTATTTTTTCTTCAAGTTTTTTATCAAAAAATAATTATTAAAAATATTTAATTTAATTTTGACTTACAACTTCAGACCATTTTTGAGACAATTATTCTGTAGTTTACTGTAACGTGTCTGCTACCAGGTGCAGTTAGTTGAGGTTATATAATACCTGAAATTGCGAGTGTGAAGCATCCAAGAAAATTTGTTGATAAGGACTGTCATTTAACACGCGCGTTAAGCTTTCAACCTTTTAACTTATATTTATATTTGATTAAAACCAGAACTGAAAAAACTGTTAGAAAATAACTACACCTTTCATATAAAATTATTACATTCTTTTTCTTCTTTATTGGCGTAGACACCGCTTACACGTTATAGCCGAGTTTACAACAGCGCGCCAGTTGTTCTTACTTTTCACTGTTTGGCGTCAATTAGAGATTCCAAGTGTAAACAGGTCCTTCTCCACCTGCTCTTACCAACGGAGTGGAGGTCATGTCGTCCGAATGGATGAAAACACTCCAGCTCTGAGAGTATTCGACGCAGTACCCGTCGGGGGAAGCAGAGCAATAGGAATTATTACATTCACACATTATTAATTTGGCAAGGGAATCTCAAAGAGCTGGTTAACTAAAGGCTTCTGCACACATTCTTGCTCTTATAAAAATTGATGACAATAAAGAATAAAGCACGCAACTGTTGTGTTTACGTCCACTCGGCTGGCTTGGTTTAGACAGTCTAGTATTATTATTGTTTTCCGTTGATTTACTAATCTGAGACATCAGAAAACTCAATAAGCTAGTGAATTCATCGTTTTATTATTTACAGACACTAACTGTAAATATTAATTAATCACATTATATTCACTGGCAGCAAATTTAAATTATTCTCCAAATTTCGCCTTCAAACAGTTCAACTTGTATTCCCAATCGCAATTTAACACAGGGTGTACAGCGTTATTAAAAAATAATTTATCGATAACAAAGTGAAAGAAATTATTTAATTTCCTCACTAAAAATGCCTGTTTTGCTTATTTGTTAATGAAATATTTTAATAAAAAATCTTAAAATAATGTTTATTGAAATTTAAATTTATTTTTTATATATTTATGTATACATCCACAAATTTTGTGTGTTCTTTCTATAGTACTCTCTAAATATTGTATATTATGTATTTTTTCCTCTACTTTAATTATTTTTTCTAACTAAAAATTTATGTTTTGCTCATTTATTAATGAAATATTTTAATTTGTTTACAATTATTTATTTTGACCTAATAATTATTTTAAATAAAATTCAAATTTATTTTTCATAGTATTCATGTACATATGTACATATATATTAGTTGCGCAAAATTTTTTCTCCCATACAAACATTTTGTGTTCTTTCCGCACTACACGCTAAATATTGTAAATTATATACTTTTGCCTCTAATTAATTTATTTTTATCGAAATGCACTGCTTCTAAGCAATGTTTGAGCACCTCACTGTTCGTAGAAAAGATCCTTATGGCAAAAACTCTATATTTAATACATATCCCGTTAATTCTGCCAAACTCGTTACTACACAAATTTAACAAAATACAAAAAGTTTAATTAATTGTAGCAGTTAATGAAAAATTTAGCATGAAATTAAATCGAATTTTCGCAAACTACTAATTACTAACTAATAAATGCCCGTTAAAAACTAATCCTCACAACTACTTTCGTAACCAGTCATAACATTACCAAAAAAATTCCTCTATCAATCAAAGCTCCTCTCAAGCGACACCCGAATACGCTAAACAAAAACAACATCCCCAAAACAAACTCTGACTCAGCCCGTACTTCATTGTAGTGACGTAGTCAACCGTTCATCCAACCCGTATCCAACCATCCGACGCTCCTGCTCTACGTGCTATGAAGAGTAAATTTTTACTATAGGCCTAGGAACACGCGTGCGCGCCTCGTTTTGCTATTTTTTTACAAAAATATAAAAATATAATATTAGTTGTACTAATTTGCTGCTTGAATTGCGTAGTACTTATGCAAAAGCTAGTAAGAAAAGTCGTTAAGAAACATATAACCAAAAAATTTAGATCGGAAAAAAGCTATCGGTGACAGCAAGCTTGTTGGCAAGTTGTTGTAATGGTAAACGTAATTGCGTAACTTATTTTATAAGTGATATGAACGAACCATAGATTCCTCACAATGCAAAAAGCACTGAATATTTGACTTCTAATTTTTTTCCAAAACAACAAAAAACACATTTCGATGTTGTTGTTAATGATCAACGATTTACATTACAAAAGCAAAAAAAATGATACAAAATATTAATATTGAATGTGAAATAAATACGAAATATTGGTTTAAAAAATTATTTCAAATTTATGTAATGCAAATGATGATGTTTTTTCGTTCATCAAAGATGTGAGAAGATGTGGTTTTGATTTCGAAACAAACACTTATTATTTTCTCAATACTTTATATGTTTAACTATTTATGTGTATTTGCGCTAATTTTTATACTTTTATAAATGTAACTCATAATTAACGCTTTTACTTTGTGGTCACTTGAGTTATACATTTCTTACTTTCAATTAACAACACGCTAATACAATAGCATTTACACTCATAATACATAATGTTGTTATTTATTGTGTGACACACATTTTAAAAATTCATTATTATAGACATATTTACATATATGTATGTAAGTATTATTTATTATTTGTTGCGTGTAATTCGGTTCAGTTATTGTCTAAAGTAGCGTGTGCGCCCGCCCTTAATGCTGGCCACACGTCATTCATACAACTGAACTTATGAAACACCCACTTACTCTCACACTCAAGCTCGCTCTCTTTTCTATCTTTTTAAGGTGTTTCCATTAACACTTTAAGTCATTTTAAATTTGCCGCACGCGCTCTGCTAAAGAAAAAACAAAAAACAAATATTTTCTGTTTCTTAAAAAAATTCTGCTCAATATTATTGAGCTTTTCCATACACCACGTGCAACACATACTTTCCTCATACATTTTAACAACTCGCTCTTTCACTCTATAACTCTCTATATATGTATATCTCTCTCTTTCTGTCTATCTAACTGTATAAGTAACTGTCTCGCTTTGTTTCTCTCACTCGTGCCACAATTTTAAACCAAACCATTTTATATTTCAAAATACATACTTTTTACAAATTTCATTCAAAATTCATCTAAAACAGCGAAAGAAGAACGAAAAATATTTTTTTTCTTAATTACTTTGAATTGGTTAATTTGTTTACAATAATTAAAAATATAATATAATAAACAATCAGTCAATGAAAAATTCAAATGAAAGTGACAAAAATGTGTTGGAAGCGTTTCTTCTCTCCCTTGCCTCTCCGCGAACAAACGTCGCTAGCAAGCGAGAGAAAAAATACTTTCGTGCACATTTTTCAATTCAAGCGTAACGAAAAAATAAAAATTGAAAAATTTTGCAATTTGCGCTTTGAGAGAGAAACAAGCAATAAATATTTCAATAAAGTCAACACAAAACGAAAAACTAAAGAAAAGATCACTGAAAGCGAAGAAAAAGAAGAAAAGTGCTTTTTCACATACGATGCCAATGGTCTGACTTAAATTTTTTCATCATGTACCACCATCGCAACCATGTGCAAACCAACCAACCAACAACAGCGTATATGTATGTACATATATACTTTTAACTACTACTACTATATGCTACATAATATACAATAAATATATAAAAATATACGCTTATAAGAAGCAAACTTAACTTAGCTACGAATGCCACGACAAAACAGCTGCAAAACAAAGCTAAAGAAATCTTTAAAAATGCGCTTCAAAGCAGAAATACTTTAACTTGCTGCTTAGCCGTTGAAAGCTTCGACGCTAAACTTTTAAGCTCACACACACACAAGAAGACCAGATACACAAACACATATGCTAAATCACACACACTTACATATACCACATATACAGTCATATATGAATAACCACATTTGTACAAATCAACACATGCTTAAAATTAAGAATTCAAGTTTACTTTTATGAGCTTTCAACGTTAACCCAAAAAATCGCATTAACACCAGAACAACAGCCGAGTTGCCCCGCACGCCAGCGCAAAACACACACAACAACAGCAACAACAAGCAGCAGCTTTTAAGCCGACAGCGAAAAGCTCAGCAAATGAAAGCTCCACAGAATGAAGCTCTTACGACGTGAAATATATTTTAATAGAATTAAATTTAATTATGTTATTGTATTTAAAAAAGTGTTAAGACCAAAAAAAGTTTATGTTTTTTCAAAAGCTCCGCAAAGCTTTCGATACGTGAAACAGTTTTTTTAGAATTTAAGTTTAAATTGAATTATGTTGTTTTATTAAAAAAAATGTTAGAGCTTTAAAATATTTTATCTCTTTTTCCAAAATATAGCAAATGAAAGCTCTACAGAACAAAGCTTTCACGACGTGAAACAGATTTTAATAGAATTTAAATAGAATTATGTTGTATTTAAAATATGTTAAAACCTAAAATATTTTATGTTTTTTTCAAAAGCTCAGCAGAGCTTTTACGACTTGGAACGAATTTTAATAGCATTAAAACTTAGTTAGGAGTTTTTTAGAATTTAAATTTAAATTGAATTATGCTGTTGTAATCAAAAATGTTAAAGCTTTAGAATATTTTATTTGTTTTTTTTTTTAGATATATGTAGCTCCACAGAGCAAAGCTTTCATGACGTGAAAGAGATTAGAGAATTGATTTTAAATTGCGTTAAGTTATTATAATCAAATAAAATTTTAAAGCTTAACAATTTTTATAATTTTTCCTTTACTGGTTAAAAATAAAAATTCTATAAACAATTTTACATGTAATTCCAAAAAAAAAACTATTTTTATAATTATTTGTTTCAAGCGCTTAAATTTAAAAACGTTATAAATGCTCAATAAATAACACTGAGCTCTTCAATTTAATAAAATTTAACAAAAATTATTTAACTTTAGATTAAGAAATAAGCAATTGATTTAATGGTTGTTATTACTGTTATTATACATATATGTATACTTTTTTTGAAAATACAATCTGTAACAAAAGTTACTAAATTTCATAAAAAAGTTCCGTACCAAAATATTTATTTATTTAACGCGACCCATAAAGTATAAATATTAAAAATATAAAAAAATTGAAAACCAATCAATAATGCATTAATTTTAAATTATTAAGATAAATTATACAAAAAACACGATATGAAAGAATTAAATTTAAACATTCGAGCTATTTGAAATTTTGAAACGGAGCTTTCAAGCTTTCAAGCCTTCATTCTTTTTTCGAACTTACGAATTCATGAGACAAAGCTTTCGCTTTAATATTGATATTTCAAAGCTTTCTCAATAATTTTACTTATACAAACAGTTTCAACGGTACTTCCTTGCCTCTTTTTCAAACTTAAAAATTCGTAAGCCAAAGCTTTCACTTTAACTTTAATATTTAGAAGTTATCAAAACCACTTTACTTATGAGAAAAGCTTTCAAATCTTAGAAATATAAAAAAAATATATATTTTCAAAAACGTTATAACTTATAACTGCTATATTAAAAAATGCAGTTTATAGCACTAAAATATAAAAATAAAAATGCATATAACAACGTTCGAACTAAAAACTGTAACACCCGCTTTGTTCTAAAATTTCGAAGAAGTTTTCAATACAAAAATATACATATTTAGCAAACAAAATAATTCCACGCTTCTAATTATTGAAAACAATTATTTTTAATTCGGCACAAGAACAAAAATAACAACAGGCCTAAAAAATATTTTTTTCTTAAAAGCAAGTTTTGAAAATGGAAAAGTTGTTGTTGTTGTAAAATGCTGGAAATCTGTAAAGAAACTGCAATATCTTTAAGATTCCATTTAAAGTAGGCTATTTTGAGACTTCCAATATCAAAATCATTATATTTTTATCATCAGCGACATTAAACATAATTTTTGAAAACTTGTTATTAATAGTATAAATGAACACCACATTAAATATTAGACGAAAAAGTTTTAAACATTTGCAAGGCATTAGTAATAGCTTACAAAAATATAAATAAAAAAAATATTTGCATATTGAAACAGACAAATAAATTTTAAAATAAAAAAGGTTTAATAAACATAGAAATAAACGTACCATGAAAGTAATTACTAAGCCTTAACGCAAATAAAAAATCACAACAGTAAATTCCTCACATGCAAAAAATTTAGTAGCGTCAATATATCTAAAATATATACTTATGTGTAATTGAAAGCACTCTTAAGCAAAGTTAATGCCACATAAAACACAAAAAAAATAACGCATTAAACCTGCATTATAAGTGGAAGCAACAAATGTTGTTTTGAGACAAATAAAATTAGTCTCAGAAATATTGATTACACATGTATGTATCACATACACATATTGTTAATAATATTAACGGAAAAAATCACTTCTATAAATGTTTTGTGTCCAAAACAGACGACAGTGTAGTATCAGATGCAATAAAAATATTGTTAAAATAAGAAATTCATGTTTGTTCGTGTTTTGAGTATGGATTTCAATGAACATGTAAGAACATGTATGAAAGAACGTAAGTGTTAAACAAATAAATTTCAAAACGCACTATTCTCATTAAATGACTTTGATAAATTTACTTCTTTCTTCAATTTTACAGTTACAGTTACAGTCAGTAATGAACTATTTTTTTTTATTTTTTGTTGTCACTTTCGATTTAGTCTCTTTATTTTATCATTAACAATAACAGTACACCGCAAAAAACTAATAATAAAGCACTCAATTGTAAATCATACAGATTCTTGACTCATATTAAGCATAGACATGTCTGCACTAGAGTCTGCGACGTGATATGATGAATCTAAGGGGAGGTCCAAGTCATCGTCACAAAGCATTTTGCGCATGCGCTCTTTATAGCTGTAAAGTTTAAATATAAAAAAGGCATTTAGAAAAAAAAGATATTTAGAGATCAAAATAGCAAATATTCCTATTGTAAGTCGCATACACTCACATTTGACTGTCAGGATTATTTTCTTGATTGCGACACTTTTCCAGCTTCTTTTCAATCATTCTTACTTTTTCCTTCGATGGCAGCTCGTATGCCTTAACCATAAAGCGTATTTCTAAAGAGTTTTTATTAAATCAATAAAACATGGAATGAATAAAGAAAACAACAAAACGAAACTTACTGCGCACAGCCTCTATGAGCGCGGGCAATTTATCACGCGCCGCCACAAATAAATTTTCAGTGACATAGCTATCTAGATTTTCTTGTTCTTTACTAGCGGCATGCAGCACAGCTGCCAGTGCAATCTATATAAAAGCAAATGCAATTGTATATATGCACACAAAGCAATTTGTTTGCAAAACTGCAGATATTACCTGTGACGGCGCGTATAGCAGACAAGCGTCTGTGAAGAACGTCTTTTCAATAAACTCATCTATGTGTGGTCTCAAACGTTCGGGATTCGACATATTGCTGCGAGTCTATAAATTATATTTAAAACATTAACAAACCTAACAGCAACATAGTTGTTTATAGCACAACCTTAATATCGATGAGAAATCCCTCGACCGGCCTATAGGGATTATGCACAGTCAAATAATAATTGAGTTGTTGCATCATGAGCAACTCATTCGAGAGTATAATATCCATTGCCTTATTCCGGTCACCCTTTATATTACCCACAAACTGACCAATGGATACATTGAACTCCTCAACTTTGCAGGCTAAATAGACACACGTGGCTCTGAAATAAAACAATTACTTATGAATATGACGGCGGTTATCATTGCATGCCAAACTCACAATATCTCTTTAGGATGGTAATCCATTGGTGTGTTGTTCAGAAAAAAACGTTTGAAATAATGGAATGCAGTGCCGACAACACATTTTGGCATAGGCGGTTCGAAGCGGCGGCAGAAATCATTTAAATACAGTTCATATTGCTTAATTAGTACACGTTCTTCCACAGGCAGCAGGAAGAAAGCTTCACGTTGCTCCTGCTACAAGTGCGAAAAAATAAACGATATTCAATTAGTTACAAATCGTATTTGTTGGTGTTGTATATTCATTTACATTCATTTCAGCGCCATGAGTATTGATATAATTAACATTTTGTTGCAAACGTAATTCACTAAGTTGTTGTTCATTTGCAAAAGTCCAAAATTTTTTTTGCGAACTTAAAGGAAACATTTCTTCAACCGGCTACAATTTATTTACGCTGCTTCCTCTTCTTTTATTGGCGGTTACAATGACGTGCCTGAGTACAGAGTGATTTAAACGAAACAAAATTGATTTATCAAATATATTTGCAGCAGTCAGGTTCACAATGCAGAATACCTGAAAAATAACTTAGCAACTTAACGTAATTAAAATAATTAGTTGAAAAATTATCGGTATTCAATTTATATTAAGCGGGAAATTTATTATTTACCGATGAAACCTGCTACTTCATACAGTAATCGGGACAGTAAATCAGACGCCAAAATTAATTTATAATAAATTGAATATATTTTATAACTTGACCCGTTATAGAGATATTTTGTTCGTTGTACCACTTAACGTGATAGAATGGCAAAACTATTCTCATTGCACGCCTTCTTAAGCCCAACCATTTACGACCATCAATCTTTTTAATGACAACTCGGAGTTCCTCGCTTGTGGCTCTCTTTGGATAACATCGCTTATAGCACTTTTAAGGAAAACTTGCTAGAGAGTGCTCGGGCTCACTCTCGCTGATGTTGTTACAATTGTTGCGACACGAACAGAAAATCTCCCCATTTGGACAAAGCCGCCGAATTGACACTCCTTGACCGGATATAAATCAGGGTCAGTTCCGGTTACGAAGGCCGGACTGTCGTTGGAATGAAACCAGTCTACTCTTTTATACTATCAATTTTGATTTATTAAAAATATTAAATATTTTGAATTCGGCCACCTTCTGTTCGTTCAAATAATTAAAAAAAGAAATAATAGTTTTTTCGAAACATCAAATTTTAATGCAATAAACAATCACATTTTAATAAAATTCAAAATACTTTGGCAAATTTACAAAATTCTTAGTTATCTAACAAATGGGCACCAACTACCAATACATACCGTGCGCACTACAAGAAGAGCTCCGACGCATCGCCAATGCGATCGTGGCACCGGGCAAAGGTATATTGGCGGCCGACGAATCGCCCGGCTCCATGGAAAAGAGATTTTCACCATATAATTTACCAAACACCGAAGAAAATCGACGTCAATATCGTCAACTCATGTTTACGACCGAAAACCTACAGGACTACATATCGGGTGTTATATTGCATAACGAAACTCTCTACCAAAAAGCAGATAATGGCAAGACATTTGGGGATTTGCTGCGACATCGTGGCATAATTGTGGGTATAAAAGTGGATAAAGGCATTGTACCGTTGCCTGGTACCTTGGATGAGGGCACCACAGAGGGTCTTGATGATCTCTACTGCCGTTGTGGCAAATACAAAAGGGATGGTTGTGATTTTGCGAAATGGCGTTGTGTTTTGAAGATCGGCAAACATACACCCTCCTATCAGGCGATCATGGAGAATACGAATATTCTAGCGCGTTACGCCTCGATATGCCAGTCGCAGGGTATTGTACCGATCGTGGAACCAGAAGTGCTGGTCGATGGAGATCATGATATAATTAGAGCACAAAAGGTACGCGATATTTCTACACACATATATTTCCATATTTTAACCATTTTCATGGAAAAAAGGTGACGGAAACTGTTTTGGCTGCTCAATACAAGGCATTGAATGATCATCACGTGTTCTTGGAGGGCACCCTGCTGAAACCGAATATGATACTACCTGGTCAAAGCTCTTGTCGAAAGAATTCACCTGAGGAAGTAGCTTATGTAACTGTGCAAAGTTTTCTTAGAGCAGTACCAGCTGCCGTACCAGGTATGAACACAAGATTTATGGCGACTAAGTTCTTCCATATCTAGTAAATTTTGGATCTTAGATATTTTCCGAGCATACTGTGGTCAGAGCATTACCTTACTCATATTATTTGCGGAAAATATTTTATCTAGACACTTTTTATAAACAACTTACGGTCCGTGTACGAATTTCCACAAGATATTACCGTTAAATATTGTATTAGGATGCTTTTCTATCATTACTTTGACCGTCTATTTTCCCCCCTTATGATGCATGAAGCGATCTCTTCAGGGAACTAACTTTCCCTGACTTACTTATTCTTGCTTATTTTTCGATATTTCAAAGAGATATTTCCGGATATCAATAGTTTTTATATACATACGTGTCCTTAACTATTGATCGACTTTATCTCTATTTATTTTAAGGTATCGTTTTCCTTTCCGGCGGTCAATCAGAGGAAGAGGCTACAGTGCATTTAAATGCAATAAATACTATAAACTTGAAACGGCCTTGGGAACTTTCATTCTCTTACGGACGTGCCCTACAAGCATCGGCGATGGCAGCTTGGGCTGGCAAAAAAGAAAACATACCACTTGGTCAAGCCGAGCTTAAGAAGAGGGCTAAAGTAAAATAATGCTGAATTTAATGGTTCATAAAACATATTATTAATTCGAAATCTTTGATTACTCTTACAGGCGAGTTCACTGGCCAGAAGTGGTAAATATGTTGCGGGTTCCATACCACCCTTTAAAGCAGAACAAAGTTTATTTGTAGCCGATCACAAATACTAAGAAGCTGAGAATGACACATCACATATTAGCAGATATTTTGACGATACTTAAGCCTTAGCACTAAGAAACTGAAACAATAAAAATTGTATTACCTGAAACGAATATACAACAACGACTTTTTTAACCAAGTATTTATAAAGAATTAAATGATGAGTATCAGCGACGATCGTTTATTTCCGAGTGTTATTGACACCACGTTGTTAGCATAGACACACACCTTTACATACTTGTATTGCTTTATGCCGTAGGATCTTTTATCATGACTGATTTTGACTGTGCTTTGAATTGAATTGTATGTTTCTGGAAGTAAAAATTGGGATAAATCTCTACCTAGCCCTTAATTTTATAGCTTTCTTAAAATCGAGATCTGCAGACGCTTCTTAGCACCGTAAATATTAAACCACGTCAACGAAATTTATTACTCCTAAAAACTAAATAGCAGGATTTTCAATAGGAAAGCTGTAAAAGTAGACCAATAGGGACAGCAAACGACTCCATATTTTTACCTTCTTTTGACATTCCTGACAGTAAGGTTTCGCATTTCATCATGGAAACTAGTCGAAATTATTAAAATTTACTACCGAAATTCAGAATCAGTGGCCTCAACGTTAAGAGCGCTACAAAATGTTCCCGTGCCAGTGAGACAAAGAAGTGGCTGTAGTGTCAAGAATATTGCTACCGCTAGCGCACCAATTGAGGAAGACCCAAAGCAGTCTCTCACACGTCGTTCTCAATCGTTGGGCATCTCTGTGACGACGTTGTGGCGAATTTTGTAAAAGATCTTGGCCTACATCCTTATAAGATCAAATTGGTGCAAAACTGAATTCGTTCGACCACCAGAATGGTCGTATTTTCGTGAATCGGGATGAGCAACAACTTGAAAATGATCCGGATTTTCGACGAAAAATCATTTTCAGCGATGAGACTCCTTTCTGGCTGAATGGCTTCGTTAATAAGCAAAACCCGCACGTACTCCATAAGTCACCATATCATCTTGAAAAATTACGGTTTGGTGCGGTTTATGAGCCGGCGGCGTCATTGGGCCGTAGTTCTTCTATGATGATCAAGACCGGCACGTTACTGTGAATGGGAACCGCTACCGCTCAATGAAAACCGAATATATTAGGCTAATTGGATGATATGATCTTTCACAATATTTGGTTCCAACAGGACGGCGCCACAAGCTACACAGCGAATCTCACAATCGATTTATTGAAAACTAAGTTTGGCGTACGTGTTATCTCACAAAATGGTTCAGTCAATTGGCCGCTCAGTCGTGCGATTTGACGCCGTGAGACTATTTCCTGTGGGGCTACGTAAAGTCTATGGTCTATGCCAACAAGCGAGCGACGATTGATGAACTTCGTACGAATATCGAAAGTGAAATTGCAGCAGTATCGGCCGATTTATACTTGCAAACCGTCGAAAATTGGGTTCAGCGTCTGGACTTTTGCAGGCGTGCCCGTGGTAGCCATGCAAAAGAAATCGAGTTCCATACATAATGTCATAGAATGTACTTTCGGAATTATCTCATTATTTTTTGCGACAGTATTCCTTCATATAAGTGATGTTAATGATATTTACGTGTGAGTCTCAATACATTATACTACAAAAATGAATAGGTGTCTTCCACAAATAGTCTTCTAACGTCATTAACTGTTATTTGGGGTGAAACCGAACATTTTTTACTCTCGCAAAGATCAAAACCGAGAAAATACTTTCATATTCGGTATCTTATTAACTTCCTCTTTGAAGTTGGTCGCCTTGTCGTGGCGAAGGGGCTTAAGTAAGAGTAAAGCGTGCATCCCAAAGGAAACGCACTCTAATCTAACGAACTAAGAGGGACACCTCTTAATTCCCACAATAGTGATATGGATGAATAAACCCTAGGTTTTACGCCCATCTCCTATTGTAGAAGTATGAGGATACCCGCATCAACACCACCACCACCTTAAGCCAAGGTGTCGAGGTACCCGTGCCGAGAACTGAATGGTTATGCGGGGGGTAATAAATAACTAATCGCGAACAGTCCCCTCCGATGCCCGGGCGAGGTCGGAGGTATAAAAGCCTACCGGCATACCGGCTCTGCGGACGAGTGACCAACCCTTTCCGGCTTACTCGTGGGAACAAAAATGAACGTAAACAATAACTCAACAACGGCAACAACAACAACCAAATTGACGACAACAACGACGACTAAGGACATGAATTACAGGAATCCCATTACGGAATGCGAAGAGGACGAATTACTCCCCTCCAGCCAGAAGACGAGTAAGAGTACTGCCGGACATACCACCCAAAGTATGCCGGTAGATACAGCAGTGAAAACTGCAAATTTAAGGGAGGAAGTGCCACCTCCAAAGCTGCAGTGAGCACCAACCAAAGTGCACTGGCGACTAACGGAGAAAACAAAAAGAAGCGCAAGAAATCCCAGAATCAGCTGAGAAAAAACCGTTACCAGAGGGAAGTCTTCATACTAGGAAAGATAGCCAAAGACCAGGCAGCCGGTATCCCAGGTGATAAGGCAGAAACAAAGCGTCTCAAATCAACAGTAGAGGAATATGAAAGCTACCTGAAAAGGAAGCAATCAAAACCTCTAGAAGAGAGCAAACAAGAGAGCACTTCACAAAAAAGGAATCGCTCTATCACAGAAATACAAGAAACTCTGTCCAAAAAACCTAGGCGGGGTGAAGGTGAACACAGCAGCATAACAACGGCAAGGCATTTCTGCGATGTAGCCAGGGATAGCCTGCAAGTGGCCATCATAGATGGAAACTCCTCCTCCCCGAGCACTATACAGGAAAGATGAGTGGAGATCGACGTCAGATTGTCGAGTATGGTGCTAAGCTTTGTACTCGACAATCCTGCGGATCCTCACCCGGAGTTTGACTCCTCTGAGGCCCTCAGGGGCTACAGGGTCATCAAGTACGCGGACCAGGCCTCGCTAGATTTCCTGACGGGTAGTGCTGCCAAAATCAGCAATGCCTTTGAAGGCCTCCATTTCCGAAGCGACCTCGTACTCGCATTTGGCTACTCCCTCTAGAGGAGCCGGGCGAAAAACTCCTAAGGTGCATCAAGCTGCAAAACAAATCTATACCTGGTATAGATGAGTGGCAGCTGATCAAGGAGGAAAAACCAAATAAAGCAAGTAGACCAATACTCGTGGCCATTTGCGATGAGTCCATTGAGGCTCTCAAGAAGACTGACTACAAAATCAGCTTCGGAATTCGCAAGGCCAGACTTAAAATCTTCCAAGGCGACAAAGCGGTTGACGAAGACGACACGGAAGAGGTCGACGACGTCAGCCAGTTGCTAAGGAATTTGGGCATCGAAGAAACCCGAGATGCCCAACAACTTAAGATGCGTACAGATAAACCTGCAGCACTCGAAGAGTGCTACAGCAAATCTGACAACCCTCATGAACGAGGGTGGCATCGACATCAGCCTAATACAGGAGCCCTGGGTCAATGAAGACACCATTAAAGGGCTAAACAGCAGCAACTACAACCTTTTTTACACACGGAACAAAGGTAAACCCAGGGCATGCATTCTTATTAATGGAAGTATAATTGCATTTCTTTGTCCTAATTACAGCACAGCAGATATCACAGTGGTGAAGGTGGAACAGAAGGAAAAGCCCTTCTTCTTGGTCTCGGCCTACTTGGCCCATGACGAAGACATACCACCGGCCCCGCTCACCAGACTAGTAGAGGAAAACCCGAAGGAATTTGTCCTAATAGGATGTGATGCAAACGCAAGGCACACTGTATGGGGTAGCTCCAGTATAAACACCACAGGTGAGTCACTCTTGCAGTATATTCTGAATAGTAATCTCAGTATATGCAACAAGGGCGATAAGCCAACCTTTATTTTCCCAAGCTCTGATAGGTTTCCGGGGTGGGAGGAAGTACTGGACCTCACGCTATCAACAGACACAGACAGTCTCGTTGTGGATAACTGGATGGTATCCGATCAGCCTTCCATGTCGAATCACTCCTGGATACTCTTCAGCATCCGCGAGAAATACAGTGCTCCTCTCACATACCAGAACCCTAGAAGAACAGAGTGGGAAAAATTTAACAGTATAGCAACAAAATGCCTTGAAAAGGGAGGCAATAAGAGTAGATTCAGATGTAGAGAAGTTGGAAAAAATCTTAACCACAACTTTCAATAAATCCACTCCGCTAACAGTTCTTCCTTCCTTCCTTGGTGGAACAGTGAACTCAAGAATTTGAGAATACAACTAAGGAAAGCTTTCAATGAGAGTTTTAGAACCAAAATCTGGTAGCCATATAAAAATATTATGAAAAGATACAAAAAAGCAGTCAGGAAAGCTAAAAACGACTCATGGCGATCTTTCTGCACATCGATAGAAAGTTGCAGAGAAACCGCTAGGCTGAGCAAAATGCTATCCAAAGATCATTTTAATACTGCCTAAATTAGGGCGGAGGGAAGAGATTGGACTTCCTCGGCAAAAGAGTCTCTGGAGACGCAACGCACTTCCCCGGGAGTCAGCAAACACCTTCAACGAGGGTTCAACCAGAACCACCGTTAAACGCAGCTGATTATCGAAGCCAAATAGTAGACAAAAGCAAAATCAAATATGCCATAAATAGTTTTGTTTAAAGCGGCAGGTCCTGACGGGATTATGCCCATAATGCTGCAAAAACTGGTAGAACCAATGGTTCAAAGGCCTCCTTTATGCTGAAGGTACTAGAAAGGCTGATAGATTTACACGTAAGAACAATAATGGTGGAGAAGTTATCGAAGTCACATGCGTACATAAAGAGCCGATTAACCGAAACTGCCATTCACGAGGTGATAAGTGTAATTGAAAAATCACTACACCACAAACAATACACCATGGCTGCTTTTCTAGACATAGAGGGCGCCTTCAATAACATAGAAGTAAATGCTATAATTGGTCGTCATCAAAAGGGGGGTCTCTCATCCGATGCTGTGTTTTCTTTTTCATTGGGGGGAAAAAAAACCCTATTCAGGGGATGTTTCGCCTTCTCACATTAGCTCGCCTTCGAACGGATGTTCTTAGGCTACCCAGAGGATACTTGGCCAAAGACCGGAAGTAGTGATCTGCTTGAGCCTTGTGTAAAAGAATCGTTTCTGGCCACTCCCAAGTGAATGGCGATCAGAGAACTTTCCTCACTTGCGTGAACTTCTACACATGACTCTAAAGTAAAGTCCTCATGAAAGTAAAGTCCTTTTTCGACGAACAAAAGCTAAACTCTATAAGTCGCTCATAATTCCCGTCCTGCTATATGGTGCAGAGGCTTGGGCGATGACAGCAACCGATGAGTTGACGTTACGAGTTTTCGAGAGAAAAATTCTGCGAAAGATTTATGGTCCTTTGCGCATAAGCCACGGCGAATATCGCATTCGATGGAACGAGAAGCTGTACGAGATATACGACGACATTGACATAGTTCAGCGAATTAAAAGGCAGCGGCTACGCTGGCTAGGTCATGTTGTCCGGATGGATGAAAACACTCCAGCTCTGAAAGTATTCGACGCAATACAGAGGAAGAGGAAGACCTCCACTCCGTTGGAAGGACCAAATGGAGAAGGACCTGGCTTCGCTTGGAATATCCAACTGGCCCACGTAGCGAAAAGAAGAAACGACTGACGCGACTCGGCTATAATCGCGTAAGCGGTGTCTACGCCAATTAAGAAGAAGAAGAAATGCTATAATTAATTCTCTGGTACATGGTGGCATATATGACACTGTGTGCAGATGGATACTATTGATGCTTGAGAATAGGAAGATTATAGCTTCAAACGGCGCTGCAACACAAACAAGGTACATATGTGAGTAGGGGGACGTCTCAAGGAGGGGTCCTCTCTCCGCTTCTATGGGTTGTAGCGCTGAATGAAATACTGCTCCAACTAAACGGTGGAGGAGTGAAAGCAGTAGCGTGTGCAGACGATATAGTGTTGTTGGTATCAGGCATGTTTCCTTCAACAGTCAGCGAGATTATGGTAAGAGCACTTCGAAGTTTAAACCTATGGGCTAAGAACAATGGACTAGGAATTAACCCGAACAAAACAGAATTGATGCTATTCACAAGCAGAACTAAAATCCCGCAGTTTCAACTTTCGGTACTAAACGGTACAACACTCACTCTATCCCCCACAGCTAAATACTTGGGGGTGGAGATTGACACCAAGCTGTCCTGGAAAATAAATATAGAAAAAAGAATAAATAAAGCATACATGGTCTACTATACTTGTAAGAGAATCGTCAGCAAGAATTGGGGCCTCAAACCAAGTATAATCATGTGGATGTATACTAGGGTGTCCGTTTACCAAATTGATTATTTTTGACGAGACGCCCCCTAAACTTTTAGTTTTCCATCCAAAAAAAAATATCAGGCCATAAAAAGCCCTTAATTTTCATAATAAACCTTGCCCAAACACGATACATTTCCCATTGAAATTACATGGGATTTTACCACTTTTTACGAATATTTTGTTTTCTCTGGAGCTTTCTCGTTTGTAGGAATAAAAAAGTCACATTCTTATACAGAATCGAATGCTCTACAAAAAAAGTCTGAACAATTTTTCGATACCACAACAGGGCACTGGCCATTTGGGGAACATGCGTCCAAAATGGGTATGCCCTGCAACTACATCTGCCGAGGCTGCGGAGTAGCAGGGAACAAGGAAACAATTTTCCACTTTCTCTGCGAATGCCCAGCTCTAGCACAGATCCGACACAAAACACTTGGAATCCATCAAGCACCAAACCTTGAATGGATTTCCACTAAAAGCAGATCAGACATAAGTACTTGTAGTTTCATCGAAACCTCAAAATGGTTTGAGAAGGAAGGTGAAACGTAATAGCAGATACAGGAGGTTCTACGAATAGTGTATCAAAATGACACATCAAATGCTAATTGAGCCCGATAGATAACAGGGCTGCACTCCTACCTACCTAGCTATCTTATTAACGTATATTAACCATGGCTCTGAGGTCCTCATATTCTGCATCTGGTAATTATGACCTGATTTCGACTATTTTGGATGTGAGATCACATAGCTTAAATACACTTTGTTTGCAAAGTTGTACTTCGATAACGTGATTGGCTTTGGATTTATATAAACAAAAATTAAATGGAGTTAAATTAAACGTAAAACTTGTGGTATATGGAAAGTAGGCGTGGCTGTAGCACGTTTTTGTCCCTTTTCACAAGCTAATATGAGAGAGTCAAATTAATATCATGTAGAAAATATGACTCAAATCGGTTAAGTAGGTTCTTGGGTATAGGATTCCACACCTAGTGTCCAATTCTGACACCGGCTCCTTTGGAGAACTTCCCTACCATATTGGGTGTCAAATTTAACGTTTCTGACGCTTTTACTTATTGAGTTAACAAACTTTTAGTCATTTTCAACATAACTGTTATATGGGTACTGGGAATAGTTTTCACACTGCGTAAAGAAATGGCCAAAAGACTTCATTTCAGCACAATTGGTTGAAATACGTACAATGGTTTGAAATACGTACATATATGCTCATGAAACCTATTAGAAGGCGGGCCACGCCCACTATTTAACATCCTATCCATCACGGTCCGTTGTATCAAATAAAGCATTTGTATTTTTATTTTGGGCTTAGTTATAGCCTTCGCTCAACAGCACTTTGTGATCGTTGCAATGTCCCGATCCCGCCCATCTGCAATACCTTGCCCCTTTGGGTGTCAAGGAACACAATTTTTACTCAAGTTACGCTGACGGGCAGACAGAAAATCGCCCGCATTTCAACTCCTGGATTCCTCATCATTTATAGATGTATGTATACATAATAACGGGTAATTCTTTAGAGGTTGTTTTCAAGATAGACTTGGCGCATCTTTCGTCGAGATCTTAAATTGAAAGCGTACAAAATACAGCTTGGACAAGAAATGAAGCCGGCCAACATTGAAGCGATGACGCCTATTTATGGCTCAATGGGTATATAAACAAGCAAAGTTGTCGCATTTGGGATAAATAGCGACCTAAAAAGAGCAAGCTGCTGCCATTATATTCAGAAAAAACAACGGTTTGGTGTGGTTTGTGGACCTGTGGACTCATCGGTCCATATTTCTTCAAAATTTATACAGGTGAGAACGTAACCGTCCAAGGCAACCGTTATCGCGCCACGATAACCGACTATTGGATGCCTGAAATTGAAGCTCACGGTCTCGGCGATATTTGGTTTCAACAAGACGGCTCCACTTCCCTGACATCGCGTCAATCGATGGATTTATTGACAAAACACTTCGATGAGTAGATAATTTCACGTGTTGATCACCAATCCCGCTTCGATTCAGGCCTTGGAGCAAAAGTAGGGAACCACGGAGTTAAAAAAGTAGGGAACCACATACATATATTGATTAATTTTAATTCTGTAGGAACATATTGAGAGGGCATAAAAATAAAACAGTTGAATGCCTTAGTTTCCCAATGAACACATTTAGTAACTAGACTAGTACGTGTTCAACAAAGAAAGGTATTGCTGATACTCATCTTCATGATCACATTAAAACAAAGCTGTGAATTGGTTTCGTTTTTTGTCTGTATGAAAATCTCATATTTATATAAGTACATATGTATATACAATACAAATAATTTGCTTAAGCTTGGGATTCATCTGGATCTTCGCCGGCATATGGGTTGTGTGTCTTGTCCTTTACGCGACGCAGAGTTATACCCAGTTTAAGTTCGGAAAGGAAGTCGGTAGCTGGCGGCTTACGTTCGGCGCGTGGCTTCACACCGCTGATTGTGGCTGCTTTCTGATCAACTTTCTGTGGACAACACAAAAACAATAATAGAGTTAAGAAACAAAACATGTTCGTTTATAACGGTATGCCATACCTTTAATGCTACACCCTTCCGTATACTATCTAACAAAGCACCACGCGCATCACCGATATCATTATTTTTAGTTGCAGGCACCGTTGGTTGTCTGCTACCCTTCGCAGCAGAGTTTAGTGCAGGTGGTGGTGGTGGCATTGGTGCACCACCAGTAAGAGGTGGCGGCGGCGGTGGAATAGGTGCACCACCACTAAGAGGTGGCGGTGGCGGAGGGATAGGTGCACCACCACTAAGAGCTGGTGGTGGCGGAGGGATAGGTGCACCTCCAGTAGGAGGTAGTGATAGCGGTGGAATAGGCGTACTACCAATAGGAGGTGGTGGAGGTGGTATATGAACACTAGAAACTACATTTTGTTTAGCTGACGGCGGTGGTGGTTGAGGTTTAGGTGCTCCCACTTTAGAAGCTCGAGCAGCAAATGTTGGCTTCAGCGTAGGCTTTGGTGGTGTTGGTGGTCCAGTAAGCTGTTTTCTACCACCAACACTTGCATAACCTCCGAGGTCCGCGTTAATTTTCAGGTTATTTTGTTTATTTACTGGTTTTATGGAAGCATACAAATTGCTATCGCTAGGTGTAGGCGGCGTTTTAGAGCCGGCATTCGTTCTTCCGTATATTTGACTATCAGCAGTATCTTCTTCAGTTTCCCATTCGTCGAGGCTGTACAAACTTTGATTGGAATGGTAAATTACTGACAATTTTTTATTGTTTGCTTGGACAAGAGATGGAGGTGGTGGCTGTAGTGGTGCATCAGTGATTGTTGTCGGTTTTACAGATGGTGGTGGAGGAGGCGCTTGCCTCAAAGTCAGCCTAGGTTGCACAGAGGTTTGCCGCGCTGTTGCTTCCATTTCAGTCTTGTTGCTATAAATATCTTCGATGGAGGGAAAATCCCTGGGGTCGGCGAAACTCGCAGCTAATATGTTCAAACTTGAATGTGTATTTGTGGCTGTCTTTAACGACACATTTGAATTTGGAGGTGGTGGTGGTGGCGGTACCGCTGCTGGAGTTGGTTGTGGTTTGGTAACCTGTACAGTCGTTAAGACTGAGTTTGTTGGTTTTGGTGGCGGGGGCGCATGCATTGATTTTTTCGATCGTGAGAACCTCGGTGAGGTGATTAGACCATAATCACTGGCAGAAGATACAGTAGCGTACTTTATATCGGGTAGATGATGACTGGCTGTGCCATTAACATTACGCTTAGGTGGCTACAAGTACAAAAACTTATTTTCTATTAAGGAAGTTTCGACTGATATTAAAATCTCACCATCCAAGTAAACTTTGATTGCACGATATTTTTAATGATTTCCTGCTTGCGCATGCCTTTCAAGTCCTCATCCGTTATGCCGCGTTCCAGCATATATTTCCTCAATACATTATCATTCATGGTCATGGTAAGATCAAATGCATTGCGCGTCCGATCTCGTGTCATATCGCCAGCTATGTGTTGAAAGTTCATCGGGCCACTTATCTCGTATTTGGAACCCTTAATGCTGGTCACAAATGTTGAGGGCGAAGGCGGTGTAGGAGGTGTCGGCTCATATCGACGCGGTACAATGGGACTACTTTTTTCCAAACTTTTTAAGCTATTACTTGACGAAGATGCGCTCACAGTGGCGTATCCCAGTGTTGGCGGCGGAGTCGAGCTGTTGTTGCTTGTGGCGCTGACTTTGCGTAAAGGCGGTGGTGGTGGTGTACGACTACTAGTTGTTGCTGTTGATGATAAATTGTATGGCGATGGCGAAGTCATTGTGGAAGGCTGAAAAAAGTCGAGTCTGTAAAGTGTACTTTTTTAAACATGAAAATTCAAAGCTTTTCAAAAATGTAAAATACAGCTCAATATGAAAAAGGGACAGAGACTCCGACTTCAACGTCTCGATAACTTACGACCATGCCGCGATGGAACAGAACTGACGAATCGATCAAAGTAAAAGAGGAGATTAGACTATTCCAAAAAAAAAAACGTTCCTACGTTAACAGAACAGACTCGAATTTACAACGTAATGAAACGAACGATCACTTGGAACCGGCATATATATTTCAGAGCTAAATCTTTTTCGTGTATCCATCCGAAACTTATAAACTTTCTCTATGACATAATTTATTTATCTACAATATACATATATATGTACATACATGGATATCCACATACAAGTGTATTTTGAGTAACAGCCGAATAATTTCGAAGCAACTTGAGTTAATCGCTGATATGCGTTATGACATTTACTAGCACAATAAAAATTTATCAGTTTGTGATATGAATTGATAAAGTGAATAATTATTAATAAAAGGTTATAATTATATTTCTTACTAACAGTTATGGCATATCCTCTCAACATATAATGAGTTGTATAGTCCAACCAGAGAACTTAAAAGTATATGTTTTTAAGTTCTCTGTTTCAACGCCTCTCGTGAAAAATCCTGTTTTGACACACTAGCCGGGTTTCTATGTCCGGGGTCACATTTGCTTACATGCCTTTGGGTGTGGGAAATACATACATATATATTGTTTCAATGAAAATTTTAAAAGAACGTTTGGAAGATACATATACAAGTATCATCCACAATCAAAGTATATGTACTTTTTGTAATAGCATTTTTTTGACAGATCATGGGTGAGTTGTGTCAAGCTGTCATGTTATTTTTGTTGAGTATTGTTTGGCATTTCATGATGGAAAGACTTCCGCTGAACAACGTTTACAAATCGTTCAACTTTATTACGAGAATTCACGTTCGCTCAACCTATTGTCAACATAATCGGTCTACTGAGCATACTATTTCCAACACCAAAACCCATCTTGAAACCCATTATATTTCATTATTGGGTAATATTTGACCGAATAAACCAAGTCCAGAACGCAGTGAAAAAATTTTAGCAGCCGTAGCTGTGAGTGTCCACGAAGACCGTGGAGAGCCGATTCGGTGCCTTTCGCAACAACTCAGACTGGCTTATGGAACGACTTGGAGCATTTTACGTCGCAGTCTTAAATTGAAAGCGTACAAAATAAAGCTTGTGCAAGAACTGAAGCCGATCCACCTTCCTAAGCGACATGGCTTCGGTCTATGGGCTCTTGAAAAGTTCCAAGAAGAACCGACGTTTTCGATCCAAATTTTGTTAAGCGATGATGCCCATTGCTGGCTCAATGGGTATGTAAAGATACAAAATTGCAACATTTGAGACTAAGAACAACCTGAAGAGACTCAAAGCTGCCTTTTTATTCAGAAAAGTCAACGGTTTGATGTGGTTCGTGGGCCGGTGGAATCATCGGTCCATATTTCTTCAAAAATGTGGCTGGTGAGAACGTAACCGTCAAAGGCGACCGTTATCGCGCCAAGCTAACTGACTATTTGATGCCTGAAATTGAAGCCCGTTATCTCAGTGACATTTGGTTTCAACAAGACTACCCCACTTCTCACTCATCGCATCAATCAATGGATTTATTTAGAGAACACTTCGGTGAGCAAATAATTTCACGTTTTGGGACTGTCGATTGCGTACCAAGATTGTGTGATATCACATTGTTAGAATTCTTCCTGCATCGATATGCAAAATCTAAAGTCTATGCGGACAATCCCGCTTTAATTCAGGCCTTGAAGCAAAATAGCGCGCATGTCATTCGCAAGTTGTCAGTCGAAATGCTAGAACGAGTCAACGAAAATTGGACTCAATGGATGGAACATCTGAGACGAAGCCAACACTTGAAAGAGATCTTCAAAAAATAAATGATAAAGAATGTTCCTTCGAATTATAGAAAACATTCCCCATTAAATTTAAATTTTCTGTGTTTTTTCTTTAAAAAGGTGGGGAACCTCGAAATGGATCACCCTTTACAATGACTGTTTTTCTTTAATGCGGAATGTCAGAACTACTGCCACTAGGAATAACGTCACCAAAATCCATGATCTTGCTTTGGCAGACCAAGTGCCAAGATAATACGCATCCCAAAAGGCCGCGTGAGTGGTATCTTGCATGAAATATTGGACATAAAAAAGATGTCTGCTTACTTCGCATAACAAGCGCAACTATGAGGCCACTACACAGCAGTGAGTATCGCTGTATAAGCGTAATCCGAAGGAGTTTCTTTGTCGTTCCATAACCGTCGACGAAACATGGTTTCACAGATTAAAGAAGATGCAACTTCACTATATCAAGAGTATTGAGCTAAATTAAGACTATGTTTACAAATAAATTGCCATTTTCAAAATTAACTAGTACGATATTACCTTCCTTCCGAATGCGAGTTATAAAGCTGTACCGATAATAAATTTTTGCTTCTTACTTCAACAATATTAATAGCTTTGTCGGTCTACCTGATATGAGTGATTAGTCATTGGGAGATTCCACAAACAGTCTCATTAAAACAAACCTATGTAGTTAACCGAGTGAGTATTGCTATATTTTCAGACGACCTACACTGGCTTTCATTGTTTCGACCAACAATCTTTTGACCGCGACGCTAAAGTGCAGATAACAGTTCGAGAGCGAACACTTAAAACAAAGAGCCATTGATATCACGGAGAGATTGAATTTTAAACTTGTGAGTGAGAAGGGTTTGACCAAACGTATCAGTTCTGCGTGTTTAGTTCTTTCAATTATTCGTTCAGAGGAATAAAAGAAAATTGTTCTTAAGAAGGATTATATTTATTTTGATACTCAGTTGATATTCGAGATTAACAAGGAAAGGAAATTTCTCTTCAGTTTTGGAATATATGGTATAGATCACAAATAAAAAGGCCACCCTATTAGATATGATATCATAGATGAGATAATATACCTCACTAAATTTGTATACCCTGAATAAAATATGTGAAGTTTGCCACGAAGTTCGTAACACCCAGAAGGAAAAGTCGGAGATCCTTTCAAATACATATACATATACATATGTACATACATATAATGTATAAATGAACAACTTTACGAACTGAGTCGATTTAGCCATGTCGGTCTGTCTGGCTGTATGTACGCGAACTAGTCCCTCAGGCTTTCAGATACCGTTCAGAAATTTCGCAAATGTTCTGTTCTCCATAAGAATCTGCTCATTTATCGGAACCGATATCGGTCTTGTATTGAAATTTTTATTTTTAGGGGGTATTATCGTAGGCGGTGTCTACGCCAATAAAGAAGATTATAACTTCGCTGCAACGTAAGCTCACGTTACTTCTTGTTTTTTTTTTATTATTTGAACCAAGTAATCCCTTAAAATTAATGTACTTTTGCAATTATTACCATCCAATATCCAGGCATTTTGTTGCTCTTAATGATATCGTAGATGAAGGCACGTCGCTGTTCGGGTGTCAAGTACTCAATTTCGTCGGATAATCCCGCTTTACGCAAATACAGTCGCAAGGTCTCGTCCTCACCGATGCCATCGAGTGCAAAGGTTCGTTTGAATTCCACCGACTCGGTGCCCTCCATGTGCTGGAAGTCGTTCGGTGAACTAATGTAATTGTCATCCATCGTTTACGCCAACCAAAACGTTTCAAGAAAAAATATTACGCATAAGTACATACAATATACATACATATGTATGTATAACAGTTGCGGTTGCCAATTTGTCTTAAGTGGGAGTTGGGTATTTAAGACTTAAGTGATAAACGTAGGTATGCAGTTATATACAAAACAAAGTAAATAAACATTAGCTTTGTGAAAGCGGTAAGCATACGAAAATATCTAGAGTTTATTGATAAGGCGTCGATTTTATCAGCGCAAAATTAATTTACGATGAGTGAATACGAATATCATTTTAAGGTGATTCATTTTACTTAGACATTTTTACGTTCTTATGTTACAGTTGCTTTAAGAAACTCTTCATGAAATTATTATTTTCACATATGCACTGCGAATTTTATGAGTTTTTGTTCAGAGCACCGATTTTGAGGTTAAGTTAAAAAATATTTTGCTTAGATTTATAAATTTGGAATTGTGTTCACGGTTCCGCAATCGTATTCAAGTACCAATATGATACTCAACCGATGTTTTGCATTACATAAGTATTAAGTAAAGAATCGATTAAAACGGCGTAATCGATAACATTAACCGTCACACTTTTAAATATTCGTAATTCATAGCTGTGGAAACAAACAATGAGCCATTATTTCACCGTTATTAAATACGCACTAAATACTACGAATTATATGTGTACGCCCTGAATACGTAATATCGACTGACTTCCAATTTCAGTTAAGGAAAAGTATTACGAACATGTCAATAAATTCACAAATTTCTTTAGTTATCAATTCCTAATCTCAATTATATTCTCTTGCTTTTGCACGTTTAGCACGTTTGTATTGTTTGTGTTTGTATTTGTATAGCTTACAGTATAAGCTGCTTGTTCTTTTTTCAACCTTTTTTTTATTTACTCGTACCATTTTTGTACAGGTGAGCTTTCTTATCTGCGCTGATATCGGAGCATTTTAATACCGCTCACCTATGTAGATCTTATCGCAGAGAGTTATGAAAATAATAATAGCAATGAACTATTGAGCATAGCTGAGTATAAATTGTTTGAGAAGGAGCCGTACGCTCTATATAACTTTTATTGGAATATCCATATATAAGGATGTAAGCAGTTAGAAAAGTTGCAAATTTCTTATGAAAATGTACGATTATCGGTTGGTTCTCTTATAGACGCATAACTTTTTGCATAGATGGCGCTAAAAACAAGTTATTTCAAAAAATTGGATTGCTTGCTAGATGTAGTACGAATCCTGTTAGTATATTTTACCTATTTTAAAAATTTTATATATTTAAACGAAAATAGTTTAATTATAAAAACAAATAAGGAGAAGGCTTTTACAGTAATTATAAGTATTTATTTATAATAGAACTCAGTTAAAATTGTTTGGATTAACAGGCTCTACTCAACATAAAAGCGCAGAGACAATTTAATTTCTAACGTATTTATGTACATTAACATTCTTATAAAAATATATTTATGAGAAAACGTGTGTTTAGGTTTTTGCTCTAAATTTTACACATTTAATAAAAAGAGATTGAAGTATTATGAAAAGTTAGTTATCACCAAACTATATTTTTTAATACGTTTAATACAAAATTGTAATTAAAATTACATACTGTTTACTACACCCTGTTCAACTGAACACACTCTCTGCCGCTGAATATATGCTTTCGAACATTCGCTCCTAGAAGGAAATGCCAACAAGCAAGATTATTTAAGAATTTTGTGCCTAAACCTTATTGACACCTCAAAACCATTATTCCAATAATTATTTTAAAATTTTGTCGATTTTTCCATGTACCTGCATACAATTTTGACCATGATTTATGGCCTCCAATGAGGTGTTTTAATTTCTGTTATTTCGCAAGTAGCACTACAACTCCGAAAGCATTCGGAAAGATTTTAGCCGAGCCGCCATTACGTTCAGTGAAGAACGTGCCCCTGTGAAAAAGTCGTGTCGTTGCACAATTGGCAACGATTTTTAACGCAAAAAGTGGAAATTATTTCCAAAATCTAATTGATATTTACAATTAACGATTGCGCGTAAGGTTTCGCATAAAAAATATGTGAAAGTAGCAGAGTTTAAGTGCAGAAAATACGTTGTGAAAAAAGTATGAATTAATCGAATTTGATCGATTTTGGTGGAAAAAAATTTTCATGGTGCTCGCCATTTACCCGACCCGAAAAATAATGGTCATCGTATTTGCCTCTCGCTCGCACGCCTGCCGTACAAATGTGGTGTGAACGAGAGGTCGGTAGTGAATAAGATTATATGGCGCATATTGCGTTTCGTGTTTTGCACGGGTGTATTTGTGTGTGCACGAAGTGTGCTTAGCCCAGCTATCTAGTTCGGGAAATTTTGTTTTTGTAAGAAGGGTATGCACATTGTATGAAGTGGATGGCTGGAGGTGTAGTGTGTAACCGATATGAAAGACGCGAACATGGAATTACCAGTTCGTCAAAATACGTTAATAAGCGACGCGTCTCGTTCCTAGTGTGGTGTAGTGGTAGGAGGGATGTATTGGTGTGTGTAACGGTCGCTGGATAGCGTGCGCGGAGTGATGGTTTTTCGAAAATTCGGATTAAGGTGCGAGTAGTTTCGCTGAATATGTAGTTTTCGGAAAAAACGAAAATATTGTGTATGGTAAAGCGCGTGTGCGAAAAAGAGTTGAAAATAGTGTGTATATAATTCGGTTTCGGAGTAAAGCAACGTGCTCGGTTCGGTCATTGTCGTTTATTGTAGCATGTTTTTGTGTTTTCTGCTTTGGCTCTGTTCGACTTTTCTCTACGTTTGTGTAGCATTGGCTTTATGGGCTTGAGTGTAAATGCGATAACAGTCGCTATCGTTTATATTCCATGCATATTCTCCTTGTCGGTTAGCGCGAACGCTGACGAGAATATCGTCGACGACTAGTCTTCCGCCATTATGGCTTTTATGCCAAAACCACGCTTTCTGCAAAATTGTGATTTTCTTTCGTAAATTTTCTTAAAAGTTTAAGTGTTTAAAGTTTTATGTGTGGTTTAAACGAATATTAATAATGTAATTGATAAATTTTCGTCGTCAGTGAATGATTTAAAGTTTATTTGAGTGCGCAAAAAATTATAAATAGGCGTTTATATTTTACGTTATGGTGCCCCGTTTCTTCAATTTCCGTGTTTTTTTCGGCGTTATATTAATGCTGAGCAAGCATTTGTGAATTCGCCGGGTAGTATTTGTTTTGTATGAGTTCGCCGTAACGCTTCGTACAGCGTCGTGGTATCCCGCCCGGCTATGCCTTTGCTTGGAAAAGCAGTTTGTTTGTAAAGAGTGTTGCAACCACTTTTTTGTTTATATAGTTTTAAAAATGCGGGAAAGTGCATATGCCTACCTGTAAGCCGCTTCCAGCCATTTAAATTATTGAACAGAAATGGGTTCATAAGTAATCTTTCTTAAAGTGTATCTAAATGCCCATTTTAATAAAACGTAATGAAAACAATGACATGAAAATGGGACGAAATTTAGTTTTAAAAAGCGATCTCTTTATTTTCTAATTTCTTTTGACAATGCATTCTTATGCAGCTGTCATTTCAATTCGCCGGGAAAGTGATACAAAGCATACAATGAAAATATACACAACAACAATGTGTATGAAATCAGAAATACCAATTATTTTAATTCGAAAGAATATATTTACTATTAATTCCGTTTAAATGCAGATATTAATTGAAATAAAAATGGTATAACAATTGTAAAACTAACAATGGAGGTCTGACAAATAAGAGGCGAAGTTTACTATCAGCACATTAGCCGAAAACAACAGCAGAAGATATAGCAAAAAAGTGGCAACAAACAAATTAGACGACTGCAAAAACATTGTGTATAAATAAAAACGAAGAAACGTGTTAGTGTGATAATAATATTTAAATAATAGTGTAAGAGAAATACAATTTTGCAATGAAATGTGCAAAAATCATCAACGTAATTATGCCAATTCATTTGATTTCTTCGATTTCAACTTGAAAAATGTCGTCGATTCCATTGCTGCACCGCTCGTCGTTGTCGTTGCTACCACCGCAGTGCTGTAATTGCAATAAATTTATCGCCTACATTTTGTTGTTGATATCAACGCTGTTGTCCACGCTATACGGAAATTCTAACAGCGCCAGCAAGAAAACTATCAATAACAATAAATCTTGCCCTAACCATCAACAGGATTATCATAATCATTGCTGCAGTTTTAAATCAAAACTAAAATTGAAAGGCCCAAAATATCCTCTGAGTAGCGTTAAACACTGCGTCAATAAATCAGCTTTGTGTACTGGAGCGGTTACAAGAGAAAATAATCTTATTAATAACAACAATTGCCAAAGTTCCGATACATATATTCTCACTCCCCTTAAAACTACCGGCCAACTCAGTGTCTACAAGGATAGCAGTAGCAATTGTTGGGAAAGCAACAGAAAAGATAGAGCTTCAGCAATTACCACTGATCGAGGTTTGCTGCAGCAACCACATTTGGGAAAACAACAGCGAGAAAGAGAATATTGTTGGTTTGCGAAAAGCGATAAGAAAAATTATCGAATAAGTACTAACAACTACAACAACAACAGACACAGTATCAACAACGATAGCAGCAGTCCGCGAAGGGCGGTATTTTTTCTGTCAAATACTAACATCTACACTGGGCGACCAGGTGTAACTACCACAATAAAAGTTGCAAAACAAGGAGCTGAAGCGGTGGTTATAATACCGAATTTTGTGGATCTCACGCGCCTCTCCTTGCATCCTACATTTACACCCCATAACGTTTTTAAACACAGCTCCTTTACCTCGAAGCACCTGCTTAATAGCGAAGAGAAGCCGTTTTCCAGCTCTTCAGCACAGAGGCTATTTAGTAGCAGTTTAACGCCGCTGCTGCAGGACAGGCAGCAGTCGACGCATTCCAACACAAATTTAGACTTATCGTCGACGTTACACGTTTTTGTGCAACAACGAAAGTCAACGTCACAACCGCAAAAGCTACAGCATTTGCTTGTTGGCGTGAAAAAGTACGCTTAAATTAGATTAATATTCAAAGAAAAGATAATAGAAAGCGGAGAGCTCTTAATTTCATAAGAACAAACTTCATTAGAAGAGCAGGCAAGCAGGCTCATCAACAACATAAAATAATCATTAACAATCCAAATCATAAAACGTATCTTATCGATCAGCTGTCCTTGGCATAATCAAGTCGACTACTAACGAAGCGTGCGATTGAGTAGAAGAGTGGAAGAAGAGTCAGGAAACGAAATAGAAGTAAAAAAACCCGTAACCACCGTTGCATTAATAAATAACATACATACACACCACACAACTTCGTAATATCATCATGTCGAAGTTATCGTTTCGAGCGCGTGCGCTCGATCCCTCCAAGCAGATGCCCATCTACTTGGCAGAGGAGCTGCCTGATTTGCCTGAATATTCGGCTATAAATCGTGCTGTGCCACAAATGCCTAGTGGCATGGAGAAGGAAGAGGAGTCGGTAAGCTTAGAAGATTTCTAACCTAAAATCATAATGTTGAAAGTTCCATAAAATATTATTGTTTTCAAGGAGTGAAGAGCAAAGTTATTAAACCAAATGCGAATAACCCCATATAAAAAGAAAAAAATTGCAAACTCACTTTATTATGTCTATTAAAGTACATACTACGTACGTTTTGTGTATGTATGTACATACATATGTGTATATGTCATATTATTTTTATTCGTCGCAATATGATCATTATATATTAGTCAGCAAATAACAAAACGACTAAATGTTTGTTTTTACAATTGCGTGTTTGTTATAGAGTTTTCGTTATTCATAATCAATTTATCTCTGCGGTTACTACACCTTTAAATTTTTCTCTTATATACATATATATACATATATTATATTCTGCAATGGATATAAGTGAATTTGTATTTCAGAAAGTCGTATTCGATGACCAGCTATTTAACAGGTCACTATTTGCTTATTATATTTCACTACAATTTTATCTTATAACGTTGTTACATACCTACATACATGTGACTGATTGGGCATAAACCCACATACAAGTATGAATATGCAGCAGGTAAACACCTAATAACACCTTTGCTCAATTTTCAGGTAGAATTTCCTGAGCAGTTATAAGTAAATATGGTATGTACGTAGGAATGTGGTTGCCTTCAATAAACATCACCGCTTTTTTCCGTGGAATTTGTCATTTGCATACTTGAAATATATATTTTTTTATTTAATTGGAAACTAATTATATTGAAACTGCTACGTGTACATACTTATGATTTAATAATGGCTAGGCAAATTTATAAATGAGATCAATCCTAATGCGAACCATATATATTTTTTTTTTAATGAAGTGGTTTGACTCCATTTCATCACATTCACAGATTCTCAATGTAATATATTGCATATGTCGGTATATAATGCTATATTTTATAAAATGTGCCGAAAATTATAATATTAGCTAAGTATTCTCGGAATAAAATACTTTACTTCGGTCATTAATATGACTAGCTACTGGGAAGCGTTATAGCGTTGAAACCACTGTCCATTAAATCAGAAACAGACGCATCGAACCGCAGCCAAATGATGGGAATACTAAGCAGTCCGCATACACACTCATGCATAAATAAACTCGTGACTCACTCTTTAGCTGACAACACAGTCACACTTTGTAAAACAAACATCTTTCTGAAATTAAGCGCAAAGATGTGGGAATAGTGGTACATTGCCTGCAGCTGTAGGATTTCTTGAACACCACTGTATTGCTTGCCAACGGCTATACAATTGTTGTAGTCATGGCACTGTGAAAGTTGCTGTTTTTGCTGATAGCAACCTTTCAATAACTTCGTCTCCCTTCGCTTCGGTTTAAACGGATAATATTGGTTTTTATGCGAACGTTTTTTTTTGTTTGTTATATACTTTTGTATACATATGTATATATTTGCTCAGAGTTTTAGTTAAGGTTTCACGCACTCTGATTCTGCAAGTAATTCTAGTCGAGTTGGTAGAATCGCTATGCGGTGAATTTGTTAAGAACGAAAACAAGCCGTTAAGCAAATACCTAAGAAAGTGCTACACATTAAGAAACACGTTTGTGTAGATTTTTGCATGTGTTGTTTTATTTTCAATTAATTTGTTACTTCGCTTTGCGTGGGGTATTTTGTTCTTATAATACATATAATATGTCTATAGTCATCATATAATGATTTTTTTTATTTTACATTGATTTTGAAAATTATAATTTGGAACAATAATTCTTCGATGAAGATATTTTATCTTTAGGGAGAACGTCGTTTTCATCAAATATGTATATTCGAGTCTGTTTAGGTCCTGTATGCCAAGCCTTTTGTTTTTTTTTTTTTGTACCTTTGAAGTTTGAATATATCGAATATGAAGTGAGAATATATCGATTTACGGTGCTACCTATTCTCAACAAGTTTTCATTTTGAAAAAAATTCTCTGCTAAATACGAGTTTAAATTTCTTGATTTGAAGAGAGATACAGGCATAGAAATTGTACTACTACTTACTACTATTTGATGTTTAGTATCAGAGCTACATGGGTCTAGCAGTCGATGACATCCAAACACTTAGGTGGAAGGATAGATAGATAGATATATGAGAATTGCACCGCGACCTAAGGTCTATTGTGGCTTCTCCTAAGTCACAACGACTCACTTAGTCCCAGCGTATTGATAAATTTCAATATACTGTTAGATGGTATTGAGGCGATGTGATCCCTATTGGGAAACATGGATCCGTGGGCCTTTATCTTGTGTCTGCAGACTGTTGTGCAGTCAATTAGCAGGTGTTCCGAATTTTTGCAAAATGTGCTGAGTCCATGTTATGTACATAAGTGCTTACAAAGCTTACAAGGGCCAGAAACAAATACATTTAATTCTTGTCAAAATAATGTTTGAATACCCACCACAATTGCAAAGTTTTATATACACTTATGGACAAAATACATAATAGGTGTGAATTACTTGTTTTTGTTGGCGTTTCATTTGTATGATGAAGGCAAATTATCCTAATGCCTTAAACCAAAAAAATTAGAAAATTACATATAACTATGAAAAAATAATAGATGTGAATTTAAGTGTTTTTTTTTGTTGGCGTTTCATTTGTATGATAAAGGCATATTGTTCTAATGCCCTAAATCAAAAGAAAAATTAAAAAATTGTGTACAAGAAAAACTGGGCGATTGATCAGCGCCATATACTTCTCTTCAAAAAGGATTTCTTTGCGAATTCACGAAACATTTCAGCAGAAGTTGGACTAAATGTTAGCTCGCAGATAATTTGATGACTGTTAGTGAACGGTAATCTACTGGACTTACTTATTACGAAAAATTTTCAATTTTAAAACTAAAATAAATAGTTATTTTTGCAAATACTATACTGAATAAAAAATATTTTGTCCATTATAGCATATCCTCATATACTCAAAATCTGGTTACGCTCCACTATCAGTAAAGTGAATGTATGTTTTCTGCTTTTATTTTGTAAATTGTTTTATCATATCGCAATTGCGTGCATGTATTTATTTTGATTCGCGTACCACTTCTTTCAAGTTCATTGAAAAATTATAAAGAAAACTGGAATTGAACAACTCATGTGCTTATATTATACATACATACATATGTATGTACTTATGCACGTACATATGTATGTGCGAAGTGCTTTGCGTATGAAAGTTTATGTGATTTTTCTGTATTATCAGTAGTACGTACATACACACATATACATATGTACATACTTTTAATTGATAAGATTAAAAAGTTCGATTGCAATTTTTTCCGTTCAATCCATCATTTCTTTATTTTTATTACGAATGCACTTGCCTATAAATAGTACCTGTAAATACTTAAATCGCTTATTATTGAGGAAAGCTTAGAGTTTCACATTTGCCATGTTGCGCAAATAATTAATTTTCAATGTCTGTTTACATACATATGTACATATTTCATTGAGTCATAGAATTCCGATAAGTTCTTATGTTCTTAAAATAAACAATTATACCAAATTTATAATTGTGAAAATTATAACAGCGTGGTTCATAAGTCAAACCGCAAAAAATATTTTTTTATCTTCGGTATTTTAACCACTGAAAGCATTGAATTATTAAGCAACTTTTTTTTTTATTTAGCAATTATGTAAATACTAAAAAAAATTAATTGTCTTTCGTTTACCAAAGAATCATGAAATAAATATTATTACTTATGTACAGTACATAAGTATGTAAGAAAGCTGTTTTTTTCTTTTTAATTTTTTCCATACAGTTAGTTTAAGGACGAACCATGTATATACGGATTCACGTTTTCTACTGTTTACTTTAGTTTAATGAATAAAATCAAATTTACTGCTCTAATTAGTGACTCCAAAAGGATTAAACAGCAGAAGTTAGTTACATTTTTTTCTCTCAAAAATATTCATTATAGCGCAGAGTCCTTAAAGTGAAATCATAATCATATAAGTATATGAGAGTAAATCTTTTCTGTTACTTTCCATTTATTTGTATAAACTCATACTTATTTGCTGTTTTTCTTTACTTAACTCTCTTATGCCATCTTTATATCTAGTTTTCATTATCACTTTTCTTGAGTTTATACTTAATTTGAAATTTTTTTTGCTGAGTCGAAAAATCCAAACGTCGACAAGGCGTTTTGAAATCGCTAGCAATGTTGTTGTAGCGCTGTGTTCTTGGCTGCTCTTAACGCAAGTCGTGACCTGCTGAAATTGCTCATTGTCAGAATTGGGAAGTGCCACTGCGTACACTTTTTTTTACAATTTCTCTTTTTTATTTTTGTTTATACTTTGTCTTATTCTTATTTGCCATGTGTTGACAATGTCTTCCTTTTCATGCCTTGCCATTATATTTCAGTCTACCTCCACTGATGTTCACAAAGTTAGTTTTTTTGTCGCAACTCTTTTGGTTTGCTTGATATTAACTTTTATTTGTTTTCAATTTGCTTTTTGTTTTTAAATTTTGTTGTTGCTGAATCTTCTGCCGTCTTAAAGTCGATTTGCTTTTTTTGCTTTTATTCGTTTTCGAAATTCACGTGTTGTTGTTATTTTTTGTGTCTGCTTTTGGCAGTTCATAGCCGTCAGTTCCCTTCGTGTGGTTTGTAGCCCCGCGTTTATCATCTTTGTTCCTCAACGAAACGTAGTCGGTGAATGTATTTTAGTGCTTCACCCAATCTTGCGGGCTCTGGAATACATTATACGTGGGTGTAAAGTGAAATTATTTGCACGTTTGGCTCTGTGGTCTCACTTATTGGCAATTTAAATATTTTTGTACATATATGTATAAGAAAACAAGATTTGGTGTCGCCTTTGCTTAAAAAATGACAGAAGATTATGGGGAAAGTGTGTTTTGGTGGTTTCAAAGCCAAAGCTGGACATTTCATTTGCTTCCAAATGTTCTAATGGTCAAACTGGGAACTAGTGACAACTTTGATATTTCTCGTACACTTCATTCGCTCGTTAACAACGAGTGCTTAATACTAAAAAGTGTTGCGCGTTTTTTTCACTTTTCTAGGTTTTCAAACGTGATTATAAAGCTTGTACTAAATTGTACTTTAACTTTATAATTACACTGAATCACACAATTATTAAAATAATAGTTAATATCATATTGAGTTACTATCGATAAGATCTCGAAAATTTTATTAAATACATTCGAAATAATATACCCTCAACCATACAATGTACATTCACACTTGCATTTACATATGTATATTTACGTGTGTATATTTCAGCGTGCTTTTTTAAATAATCGTTAACTTAGCTACAAATGACTTTATTGTTTATTTTTTTCTTCCTCCGTTTTGTTTATTTTTTCTACAAGACTTTGATTGAAGCTTTATATTCAAACTTGGGTCGCTACATTTCATAGATAAGGCATTTGATTGCGTGAAGGCTGCTAATTGGTAAAACTACTAATATTCAAAAAAAAATTGTTAATTTTACTATCATTAGTAATATTAAGTCGATTAATTGCGCAGGTAATTTCTAATGACGCCTTACGATTTTTTTATAAAGAATCTTATTCGTTTAGCTTAAAACGAGTCTTATTGTGCAATTAATATTTATATTTATATTTACAATTTATAATTAATTATAAATATACCGTACGGTCTGGTTACTTTAACTAAAATTTAATTGAAAACTGTTGTATTCTCGTACAAAAGATTATATGTATTTATTTTTATTCGCTATCACTCCTATATATGCAATTACATAAGGTTTTAGCGTTGGAAAAGTAATGTAATTAAATTCTTTTTTTATTCACAACTGTATGGGTTAATAAAAATGCAAAAAATATGCACTATTTCAAAGTTGTCTTACTGTGCGCAATAAGTCAAGTAAGACAGCTGTTTGACCGATAGTCATCCGACTAAAGTGTCTAGACAAGAGACGATATGCTTTTCAAAAGAAGCCTAAAGTAGAGTATAAATAAAAACTGCTAAATTTGAAAATATGTAGTATGCGCAGAAATGTTTCGACCAACAAACACACTCAGTACATTCGCTCGCCAGTTTATTGTGCTGAGTATATAACATATTTGAAGCCAACGCTTAGCAAAAAAAAATATACATATAATTTTGTATAGCTATAAATCTTAATGAAGTTGTTGTTGTTATGGGTTTTTTGTTGTTGATTATTTTCAGCTATTTCTTTTGCTAATTTTGATTGCTATCGGACAAGTTCTTAATGTCTATCTCTTTAAATGGTTTTTGTATTGATTATTTTTGTTTTTTGGCACTCCTCTCTTTATTTCTTGTTCTTCTTTATTACTATAGTTTTTTCGCGTAAATTTAAAATTTATTACATTTCTTTGTTATTTTATGTTTTTATACATATTTTATTGCTATGTGAAAAACTAAGCCGGGTTTTTTTGAATATATAGCTAATACAGCTTTTGTCAACTAATTGGAAACGAATACGTTAGTTTATCAATTTTTTAGGTTATTTAAATGAACTTTGATTTGATTTATACTTTTTATTAATTATAGTATTTAATATTTAAAAAATTAAGAGTTTCATGCCATAACGATATATGAATTTGATGGTAATAACGAGAATTTTAAGATCTTTCTTGTTGTTGTTCTAACGGTTATCAGTCCTCGTTAGGGTGGTAAAGGTTATCCATGTTGTCGAGGACATCATCTAGCGGCCCAGTAAACGTGCTGTTTCGATGGGGTCGGATCAAAGGGAAAGGGGTGTTACATGAGTGGGGTTGGCGGGGCATACAAAGAAGTGGCCAGTGTCATGCGGAGACTCGTTGCATGCAAGACAAACATATCTTGGATATGTCGTGGTCTATTCTGGATAAGTAGGAATTTCAATATCCAGAACGAAGCTGCGCTAGGGTCACTCGCGTTTCTCACGGCAACTCGAGCACTTCGTCTGCGATGGGTGATTTGACTCCAAGAACCCCATTCACTGGAAGGGAGTCCGTGAAGGTGTTGATAGCTCCACTGTAAATGGCGGTCAGTACCTGTCGGCATTTAGTTGCGTCCGAATTCCGGTCGGCGTCCTCGACGTTGTTAAGAAAATACCTCTTGATGCTCCTAGGAGGCGGTTCCGCTCCAAGCAGGTGATTTCTACGAAAACTTCCTAGCAGGCGTAATTGAGGACCGGTCGGCCGATTGCCTTGTATGTTGTCAACAACGTTTCTTTTCCCTATGTGCTACCGGCTAGCGGCTTGAGGATTTTGTTGCGGCTCTGTACCTTGGCAATAATCGCGGTCGTATGGGGCTTGAAGGAGCATAGACTATCAAAACTTACACCTAAAATCTTAGCTATATTAAGCTCAAGTCTATACTCCTTCGTCCAGTTCGTAAATATGGTCGCTGTGGATTTGGTGGGGGAAAGTGTTAGATTCCATGCAGTGAGGAAACGATGTGTGAAAGATAGCCGTTTATTTTTGGACACATGCCATCGATCTTGTTTTTCTTTATTGGCATCTTACAAACTGAACGATCGACAAGTTAGCTTCCCCAAATTTGGCATGGATTATGCAGCATGGATATTAACAGCATATGCCATAAAAACCGTTCGAACATAATCAAGTATGAAAAATTTGTATACTGTAAGGGTATAACAGCCAAAATTAAAGTTTGTTTTTGTTTTCTTTGTTCGCATGCTATCCATTTATTCACCAATCCAATCTCTGTCATATCACAATACGTGCTCGCATGTGCACCTCTATTTAGTCTTATCTTCATTATTCATTTATCACATGAAATAACTAAGATCAAATAATAAATTCACCAAGAAATACATTTCGCTCTCTAAATCTTTTTAGCGTCATATTTCAAAGAGATTTCTCTAGATATAGGAAGATTCTGCAAAAGATATTTTTATTATTTTTTTCATTGTTAGGTTGTAAGTATCGCGAATTTTGTGTTTTTTCAAAAATTATTTATTTATTCGTGAATATCTATTTTGTCCCCTTCAAAGTAATTCCCATGAGATATTATACACTTGTGCCAACGGTTATTCCAATCTTCGAAGCACTTCAAAAAATCATTTTTTTTATCTTCTTCAGCTCCTCCTTCGATGCCGTCTTTATCTCGTCAAGAGAAGCGTAACGTCGTCCTTTCATGGGCGTGTTCAGTTTAGGGAACAAGAAAAAGTAACAGGGGGCCAGATCTGGGGAATACGGTGGCTGCGGCATCATTAGTGTGTTGTTTTTGGCCAAAGCAACGATGTGTGAGCAGGGGCGTTATCGTGGTACAAAAGCCAATTTTTGTTCTTCCACAAATCCGGGCGTTTCTGGCGGATTGCTTCGCGCAAATTGCGCACAACTTGCCAATCGACATGTTTAGGTCTTCAGCAACTTCTCTAACGGTGATTCGACGATTGGCCAATACCATTTTCTCCACTTTGTCCACTTTTTCGTCTGTTGTTGAAGTGCTCGGGCGTCCGGCACGCTCTTCGTCGTTCACATCTTCTCGGCCTTCTGAGAACATTTTGTACCACCGATAAACGTTGCTTCGGTCCAAGGTAGCTTCTCCGTATGCCACAGTCAACATTCGGAATGCACTTAATTTCGTTTTTACACAAAATTTGATATAGGTTCTTTGATCCATTTTTTTGAATAGGTAAAAATCGAAGACGATACAAAGCACGTGCAAGCAAAGCAGCTGTCAACAATTAAATGAACATTCAAAATGGGCGAGCTTGTCGGTAACGCCACAAAAAATTTGAAATTCGAATATACGTAACCCGCGAAAATTCAAAATTCGCGATACTTTTTGAACACACCTCGTATACCGAAATGTTGTCAATGCTTTAAAAATTATCGATAAATTGTTTTTAAGATTTTTGACAAGTTTTATTTACATACATATGTATACAATATATTATGTAATATGGCAGATTATTTTTACATAGACATATGCCAACTCGACTTTGACGTCCGTTTTAAGTTTGATTTGTATGAAATATGTTGGATTGTGCATTGAACATCAAAAGTTTTCATTAATAATACTTTCTTAGAGAAACATAACTTTTTTGTGTAAAAAAGTACTTCAATTTTGATGTATAAAACATCCTAAATATCATTTTTTTTTTGAAATTAACCTTATAACAATTTTTTTGTGAGTTCATGGGCAGAAAATTTATACGTACACAAAAAATAAATTTCCTGAGAGAATATATATTTTTACGCAACTGTTACTGGATATAAGTACATATGTACAAGCGTTCACTAGCTAATCTTTTAAACAAGCGTAAGTGTACTTACATATATGTATATCGCAAGTACATGTGTATACATATGTACGAATTTTGAAAGTTCCGATTTAATTCACAGACTTTTATTATAATATAATTAGCACATTTCATTTAGTTGATTACTGATAATTGATTCAAATCATTGCACGTAAATACAGTATGATATAGGGTTAATAGGGACTGGACAAGGCTTTTTCTTATTCTAACTTCGTTTATTTGAAAACATTTTAGATTCTATATTCGATTTTTTTTTTTAAGAAACTCATTAATTTAGCTTTTAATTGCATTTTGAGCAGATTATGCGAGTATACATTAGTACTGACTAGTGCTGAATATCGTACTTTTATATATATTTTTTTACATTTTTTTCATTGAATGTTTTCTTTTGTATTCAACATAAGTATTAGTTTATAACGTTTACACATTGAAAAAAGAAATATCTGTCCCGACAGATGTTTCCTGGCTTTGTAATGCATAATTTGCTTTGAAGTGGCATCTGTTGACATGTGTTGACATAATTTGCGATAAGATTTGGATGTTGAACTGACAATATTTTTCAACTTAAAAAATGTTCCCCTTCGTTATTTATCTGCTTTTGATAGTTTATTAAGGGGTTACATTTTTCAAAAAATCTATTTTTTTTGTCTTATTATGCCGTCTTTAAACGCGTTACTCGAAACAGTGTTTTTGAAGTTTTTCGAGAACTACTCAACCGATCTTCATGAACTTTTCCACAAACCTTTGAGATAAAATTCTTAAAGACTTAGACGAATGATTTTTTTCGATTAAAACTATTTGAAAAAAAAAATGTCTCGAAATTTACATTGCAATTTTCATTTTTTTTTTTTATTCAAAAGTCTGCCAATAATACAATTTTTCAGTTCTTTTTTCCTTCGTCCTAGTTCTAAGTTAAGGTTTTAACTAAAACACGTATTTTTTCCACTTCATCCTGTAGGATCTTTTTTCCGAGGGGTGACCGGAATAACCAGAAGTTACCCGAAGGTAAATCAGGCGAATGCGGTGGTTACGGCACGATATTAGTTGAAAATGTGGCGAAATGATTACGAATAACCAATTCAGTATGAGATGGTGCATTATCGCACTTTTTTGTTCAATAAATTCAGACATAGTAAAAATAGAAGAATTCACTTTTAGAGCCTTACAAAACAATGCGTATCTCAAATACTAATGAATATTTTGACGTGAAAAATGTAAAATTCGAAAACCAAGCGAAGTATAAATTAAAAATTCACCTTTCATTTTGATCACAGTAGTATGATAAAAAAAAATGTTTAAAAAGCTGCTTTTTACCTAAGGGCACCCATATAACTCGTTAAGTTAGTTACTAAATGATAACTGTTAGAGTCATGCAAGCAAAACATATATTAGGAATGTCGGAATTGATTCTGGATAAGCTATAATATCGAGAATGATATTGCGCAAGAATCGTGAGGCTCTTAGTGAACGTTTAACGCCAAGTTCCCCAATCACTCGAGGGAGTCTATAAAGGTATTAATGTATCTACTGTGAATAGCGTTCAGTTAGGGTTTGAAGTTAGTTGCGACAGTAGTCTGGTTGGCGCATTGTTCGTCGAAATAATCAGTAAATGAACTTTTGATCCATTGCCAACAATATTTCTTTGCCTTTTCCCTTGGACTTGAGGATTTTGTTGCGGGTCTGTATACACTGGTGGCCAATAAAATGTTAACAAGGCTTGAAATGATGATTGAATATATTGCTTTATTCCAAGTACATTTTTTTTTAAATATTTTCCTAATTTACTTATTTTTATATGCTAAGCGATTCTTTAGAAATAGCCGGAGTAAATATTGACGATTTCGTTAGCGTAGAAATATACCTTTCACGTACATGTTGCCCTTAGTGATCTATTTCAACAAATTAGTTTGTTTTTACTCCAACATTAAAGGCCTCTTGTCACAGTATCAACACCACTCCACTCCGTCCGTTTCACAGAAGCATTCATCTCCCAAATTAATTGCAAGAGTAGTACTCTGCACTTGTTAACAAAATATATCATTTGCCACTATACAAACTTCCGGCACTACACTGCACCACCCACCGCTGACGCAAGTCTCAAATGCTCAACGACCGTCTAATGAAATTGGCGCGAGTATTTATCTACTTTTTCATTTTATAAAAACGCGGCGCATTTCCATGTGAGTGGCGGCGTAGTGTGACATGAAAGTGAACATGTGCATAATAAATGTAACAAATTTATACACATATATCTACTTATATGCATTTGCGATTATTTCACAAACACATGTTCCATACAAGTGCAGAAGCGTACAGCGTACTCGTTTAATGTTTATGGTATACTCGTTTGCACATTTTGACGTTTTCGCCGTTTTGCCGTTAGTTAGTGTAGCGTGGTTGACAACATGTGATGACTGTGATCAATTGTTGTTTTAGTTTATACATTTCATTACATTCGGTGTAGTTTGCACGCATCAATATGGAATATACTTGTTTGTATACCTGCAAACGTGTGCTAGTTTGTGTGTGAGCAAGTAATGATTCATTATCATTTTATTGCCCTTTGGCTGCTCTGATGCGTTTATATTCGTCATTTAGCGCATTTAGTGCTCGTTTTTTATTTCTTTATATGATTGTATTTGCATGAATAAAAATAATAATAAAATTATAAGGTTGTCAGCAATTGTCAATATTGTACTTCTTGTACTGATTACCATTGTCGAAATTAATTGAAATTTATGAGCGAATTTGTCAACTTAAAATATGTAATTGTATGAATTAAACTAAAATTTGCTTCTCCCACATTGCTTGTGTCGTATGTAAATAACAGATTTTTTTTTCAAATTATGCTAAAATATTATGGTATATTCTACCATGCAAAGAGTTTTGCTTACGTCCAGAAGAGAGGAGTTTTGCACAAAATTACTGGGACTATTGGCATCTTGCTTGAACATAACGATCATTAATAGATTATTTATTGTGTCAATACCCGTGATAAAAAATTAGGATTCATATCGATTGCGTTGATCTGTTTAAGTATAGTTCCCTCTTATACGTACTATATTACTTATAAACTGTTAATCCTTATTAGAATCTTTCTATTGATCACTTCAAGAGCCTGTGGACCAACTTGATCCAAATATCTTGTACAATAGTGAATTAGAGAACCGAAGGATAAAAAAATTAAATTCTTTTTATTTTATTTCAGAGAGACATTTTTTTTAATGCTGTCATAACTTGGTGTAATAATTTGTGTATTCAAAAAAATAAGAAGTTATCGGCATAAAGACAGACAATGTTTTCGATGTATCTTCCTAATTGTCGATTTAACTCTTTATAAGCTTTTTCGTATTTGAAATAAGATTCTTATTCTAAATAGGCATTTCTCTGTGGAATTGTGATAGCGAGGTAGTTTGGTTACTGTATCCAATAAAGACAGATAAAAAAATATAATCAAGGGAACGCAATGATCTTTTGAATAAGACTCAGAGATATAATGGTATATATGTATGCCAATTAGTGGTTATAGTATATGTCAATTATTCTAGTTATTCTATTAATTTGTTTTATAGTTTTTTAATTTTTTTTCATAACTTCAATTTAAATATATAAGGGTTATATTCACTTAGAAGTCTGAAAACGCGTTTTTTCGTGAGGTTTTGCTTAAAGAGGCATTTTGTTTAATAGTTAAATAAAATTAATGTACATTTACAGAATTTAATGTATTTTAATAATCGGTTTCGATTCCCTTGATCCCGAGCCGATTTCCAGGAAGGCTAACCAAAAATTTGTCTGGTCTTTCTGAAATTTTTTGCGTAACCATTTCCAGTGATCCCTCGGAAAAAATGCCCCTGCGTTGGCAAGATAACTCCTTACAGGAAAAAAATACATATTTTAGTTAAAACCTTAACCTTAGAACTTAGACGAAGAAAAAAAACTGTGTTTTTCAAATAGTTGTAATCGTTGTTTAGGTATTGTATCTCAAAAACGTGTCGAAAATTTCATGAAGATCGGTTGAGTAGTTCTCGTGAAATCTTGCCAACCGACTTCAAAAACACAGTTTGAGAAAAACGCGTTTAAACACGGCGCACTTAGCCTAACTAGCCTCCAGCACACAAGTTCTCAAGACAGTATTTCAGAAATTATTACTCGGATCAACTTGAAAATTTAGGGTAATATTCTAGAGGTGTTGTAAAATTTAATAAGACAATAAAATTTTCGATTTTTTGAAACCCGTAAACCCCTAAAATTATCTGACCAAAACAAACAAAAATTATTATTACTAAAGTTGAATACAGATAATGATATAAGGACTAGTAAAAATTTTGATTTTTGATAAAATGGCGACTTTCCACAAAAAGTATTTTTTTTTTTGTGAAAAATTGCGCTAAAAAGTGTAATTTTGAATCAAAAATCTTATTCCTTCATCATTACCTAGAAGGTAATATCACGACAGTCGAGTCTACGTTACCGGAACGTATCCAAACTTTTAGGCGGTTAAGGACTGCCAACTCGTCAGATTTCTGCCACTACAACAACAACATTCTGGAGCCGAAAGGATTAAGTTAAAAAACTTTTACAAAAAACTATTAAAATGCAAATTAAAATTTAAAATTTTCGGAGAGTATTCTCAAATATACATATTTATGTACATATATTTACTATATATTTCTTAAAAAATCGATTTTTTTTAATAAGAGTACATAACTGCTTCAGCGATTTATGAAAAAATTAAAATAATCGTTTAAAACTTTCTCTTCTTCTCCAAAAACATGAAAGAACATAATTGCCTTAAAAATGTTATATCTCATGCTAAAAAAATTGTATATTATTATTATGCATTATGCTTATGCATTACTTTTTAATTATTACAGGAGCATCATCTGCAGCGCGCAATATGTACTGGTCTCATAATACCAACGCCAGAGGTTTTTACCACCGATCAGGAAGCCTACGACCGCATGTATCCGCCAAATTACAAAATGCCGCGCCAACTAATACACATGCAACGTGAGTAAACAAAAACATACAGCAGCAAAAAAAATGTTTAACCTTTTTTTTTGAAACACACCACATTCACATTGCAGCGTTGGGTCTCGAGCAAGATGTGCCAGATTACGACATGGATAGCAGTGATGAGATTTGGATCAGCCAACAGAGTCGTCGCCTCGATCTGACACCACTGAAGTTTGAGCAGATGATGGATCGGCTAGAGAAGAGTTCAGGGCAAATGGTCGTTAAGCTGAATGAGGCGAAAGCATTGCTTAAACAGGATGATGAAGTCAGCATAGCCGTTTACGACTATTGGCTTAATAAACGCTTAAAAATGGTAATAATCTTATTAAAATTAATGAAAAAAACGTAATAATAATAGAGAAAAAAGAATGTGCGAATTCATAAAAGACGCACAATTTATATAAAAAATATTGATTGAAATTTCAAAAAAGAAAAATTGTTAAAAATGTTTGAAAAAATGTAACAACAAATTTTGCTAAATTAAAACTTGAAATAATACAGCAACACCCGCTGATACTGACTGTGAAAACGGAGAATCGTCCGGGCGCATCTTCGAACAATCCGTACTTAGCGTTTCGCCGACGCACTGAAAAGATGCAAACGCGAAAGAATCGCAAAAACGATGAAACGTCCTATGAGAAGATGCTCAAGCTGAGGTGCGTACGAATAACTATATGGGCCAGTGTGACTACCTACTTTTTTTTTTGCTTTTGTTTTCTAATAAAAAACGTAAATGAAGTTTCCAGTAGTTCAGTAACAGTTGTTTACCAAACACTTCGGGGTAACACGAGTGCAAGCTTAAACGTCTTTATGATCGCAATTAAAAGTACAGTAGTAATTAACAGTGAAGTAGATAAAAGCGGTAGTATTTTGTTTCAGATAATTTTGTTCTACGTAAAGAGTTTATAAGTAAACGCCATATAACGGTATTTTAGTATTATAAAGCTGAACATTATTTAAATATGCGAAGAAAACTTAAGATAAATGTTGAAGCAAACTTAAACAAAAAAAAAATTGTTTCATCAGAAAAAGGTTTTCAAGAAAAAACATTAAAGCAAGAATTGATCCCAAATTATCAGTAAATAATCTAAATTTTGTTATTGGTGTAACCATAAGGAGAAAATTGTTTTTGAAAATGCTGTAGAAGAGTCTATTGTACTGAGCTTTACTACTAACCTCAAAATTTTCAGTATTTTTAAATTTGATTATAACGGATAGCATGCTGTAGATGGGGTGGGGTGGCGTGGAAAAAAATCATAAACCTACTTTTGGATTTGAAAGAAAATAACTCTAACTTAAGTTTGTTATTCAAAGTAACAGAGTCTTTTTATACCCTGAACAGGGCACATAAAGTTCTCACGATTTTTTAACATCCAAAAGGAAACGTTAGAGACCCTATAAACTAATACATATATACATATACATACATAAAAAATTAATGATCAGGGCGACAAGCTGAATCGATTTAACCATGCTTGTTTGTCTGTCCGTCTGTATATACGTGCACTAGTCTTTCAGTTTTTGAGATATCAATCTGAATTTTCGCACACGTCCTTTTCTGACCCAGAAGCTGTTTTTTTGTCTGAACCGCCGATAGCTGTCTGACTAAAGCTGAACTCAAGTCCTTATGTGGAACTTTTTAATTTCAAAAGTTATCTTTACGAAATTTGCCAGAGATTATTATCCAAAGTAACAGTATAATCTTGGGAATAATCGTTCTGATCGGGTCGCTATAGCATACAGCTGCCATACAAACGGAGCGATCAAACGCAAGATAAACATCTTTAGCTAATATAATAATACTTAAGAGTATTATAGCTTCGGTGCAGCTGAAGTTAACGTTTTTTCTTGTTACTGAATTATATTAATATTTTGAAACTGAACTGAACTTTTTACCTTTAAAGTATTCAATTTGTATGCATATGATTAGGATCCAGATGTAATATGTTTTTTAAGAGTACAGGGATCCATTTTTCATTTCTAACCTGAAAATTTTGCTATTGAATTAACGATATTTATATGGTTGAATAGCTAGTCATATTCCACTTTTTATTACAACTACTATGGTATTATCAGAGTTAGCTTTACATTTATACATTATAACGTAACGAAATAAGGGTCTTCAAGATCAAAACGAAAGCACACCGTAACCTGTTTGTAGTAGCATTCACTGAGCTTCCATTAAACAGTTTGTTTACTTAAAAAAACCGTATTAATTTCACGCGTGTATATATATATCAAATTAGGCGCGACCTGCAGCGTGCCACCACCGTACTGGAGATGGTTAAGCGCCGCGAGAAGACGAAACGTGAGCAATTGCATTTATCTATAGAAATCTTCGAGAAGCGATATCAGCTGCGCGACTTCAGTGGTGCTCTGCTCTCCGAATTGAGTTCTTCTCTGAAGAGTTCCAGGTATGTGTCGATATTGCAGCACTTTTACTTGCCACGCGGCGCTTATTTGTTATTAACATCGTTTTTTTTGGTCATTTGACAACTTGCAGACCAGCGTTTGCGCCCTTGTATACGAATCAATACTCACACCATGGATCTGCGACAGGCACCACATCCGCTGGTGTGGTGTCGGCCGGTGGGGCGACGCATGCTACTGGCGTTGGCAGTGTACTGGGGCCTGGAGGTTTGCTGGCAGCAGCGGCGGGTGCCAACAATGTGACGCCCGGCAGTGGTGGCCATCTATATGCGTCGGCTTCGCAGTACCTGAATCCTTCGACTCTAACGATTGGTGAGTAACAACAATTCCTTTAGTAAATACAACTCTATTGGGATGTACAATAAAAATATCATTTCATATGTAGATGCAATCAATGCTGGCGCAAATGGCGGTGGTAATCGCAAGGAGAAACGGACGTACAAGAAGCGGAAACATAAATTGCCGCGCGATAAACAACAGCAGCAGCAGCAACAACAGCATCTAACGCAACAACAGCAACAACAGTATTTGATGGGTGGCGTCGGCAATGGTAATGGCTTGTCAGGGTCAGCGCTGGTCGGTGCAGGTTCGGCGCTAAGCGCGCAGCATTTGCTGCAACTGCATCGTCAGAGCTCGTCGCCCGCTGCCAATGAGTCCAATATCGAAACGGAGGAGGAGGAGTTCGGCAGTGGCGGTTTGGGTTGTGGTGGTGGTGGCGGTCATCATGCGCACAAAATGGGCTCCGAGAGCGAGGAGGAGGCACCGTTTGCATTTAGGCGAAAGCAGCACTGCGACTATCAGAGGGTGAGCTTTTGCGTTGGCTAGAGAGTATGATACTATACATGAGTTTAATATAAATGAACATAGTTTTGTTGAAGCATGTGTATGCTAAAATTTATTTAGTTTTTGCTCAAGTAGAATATTAAATTATTATATTTTTTTTAATATTTCTTTATCGCCTTTATGTTCACAGCCGCGAGGCAATGATGGTAACTGGCCTTGGGAGTCGAAGGACGATAACGGTTTTGGTGATACGAAATATCGCTTTACACTAACATCCATCCGGCATCCCAGGTGTGTATCTTTTTTCCACAGACTCCTTGCGATTTAGTTAATTCGGGTGTGCTTTCCTTTTAGACCACGTTGCATTGGTTTCGCCAGACGTCGCATGGGACGTGGCGGTCGTGTAATGTTAGATCGCATCACCACAACTATGGACGACTTTTGGTCACAGCTGGACTACACGATATTTGAGAGTGATTCCACTTCAGCCGCGTCGAAGTGTGCAAATATCAAAAGCGAACATTTGAAACCCGCCTCACCACCCACAGTTGTTGATCTGCCATTGCCCAATATAACTAATGCAACCAGCTCAACTACTGCAATGCCTGCATCACAAATACCCGCCAACACGACGATCAAAGTCGAGCCTGTTGAGGTGCCGTCTGGTGTGCCGTCACCCAAACACGACGATACGACCGCACAAGTTAGTGACGATGATGGTGTCGAGGCAGACTTTGATGACGACGACGATTATGAGGAGGTCTTGCGACCAGATGTAAATATCTCACGTGATGCCAACTACATTTCGTCGTTAACAATGTTGCGACATCGACAGCGCCAACGTTTGCGTTTGCAACAGCAGCGTCGTCGCCGTCGACTGCAACGTCAGAAGGCCATTGAGGAGAGTGGTGGTAATTCAGCGGATGGCCAGCACACAAAACGGCGGCGTTTCAATAATGCGAATGTCGTTGTCGATGCTAAAGCTGCGCCTGTGTCACAAACTGTTGCACCAACAAAAGAGCCATTGCCGCGTCGTTTATTGCATCGGCTGTCCAAGTTGATTGATGAGAAGAGCATGAATAGCATAAGTAGTTTCCTGTTGAGCGAAAAGGTGAAGCGTGAAAAGCTGAACGGTGAGGATGTGTCCGATGAAGTCGTGGTCGATTTAGTGCGGCAACAGCAGCACAAGCAACAACAACAGCAGCAGCTGCAACAGCAGTGGCCCAATCATCGATCCAATAACAATTTGATGAACTACAATAACAACAACAATAGCAGTAGTAATATAAATAAAAACGTAAGTGTTAGCGATAAATTTAATGTGATAAAAAGCGAAGGCATTGGCCCAGCAACAGCACCGGCGGGGTCGTCGTCAGTGCCAGCAACAGCAGCAGCAGCTGCCGCAGCTGCTATTACTGCAGCAATGACGTCCGCCACAACGTCCGGTTCCATAACGTCCACACCGTCAGCAACAGCACCGCTAACCAAAGCTATCAAACAAGAACTGATAGATTGCACAAGTGGCGGTGCTTCAGCCGATGATTCGAATGAACCTTTGAGCAGCATAAAGAAGTCGTCGTCCACATTAACGGAGACCACGACCAACTCCGAACTGCAGGTATTGGAAGATGAGGAGAATGTGAATTTGGCACAATTGAGTAGCATAATACGTCACACCGTTAAGAAGGAGCCACTCGACAGCACCGATATGGCACAGCCAACAAATAACCCAACAACGAAATTCAATTCCACAAATTCCGCGCATGTCAATGTAGACGAGGATGATACCCTGTCGACGCCGCTAAATCAATTGCCCGATGTTATACGCCAGCAGCATCGGTTGACGGTGCAACGCAACAATCAACTGAAGAGCGAGCACAATGATGTTGAGAACGCTTGCAGCAACGGCATAAATATTCTAATCGACAACGACTCAACGACGCAATTCGATGAAAATTATGATTATATTGGCAGTCTATCGCCGACCTCCAGCCAACGTTTAGACATTTGCAATGAGCTGCTGTCGGAGATACGTCGCGATTGGTTACATTTCCGCCCGAAGACACCGACCGACGAGCTATCCGATAGCGGTGATTGCAAAATGACGGCAACAGAGCCGCTAGTCGAGTGGACGCAACAGACGCCAATAGCCGTTGAAATGCTGCGGCTGTCATGTGACAATATAGAGTCTCGAAAAGATAAGCGTGGCCACAAAACCAATGAGCAGACGCTGAGTAATATGTGGGATACACATTCCGACGATGCGCTCTTCGTAAGCAGCAGCTTCAAGTATGCCGAACTCGAGCCAGACACACAGTTGTTACAAACTTATTATGCACCCGATGTAACACGCGGCAGTAGCAAGAGTCCAGATGTCGGTGCAGCCGGGAACTCAAACTCTGCAATTGATTTCAATTTAAGTGGCGACTCGCTCACGGACATAAATCTCCTTGGTGACGGCGATGAAACGGATGAGAATATGCTAGTGAATATATTAAAGGAATGCGACGACATCAAGACGCTTAATCAGGCTACGAACTTTTGGAATGGCATATTGGAAGGTGAAGCCGAGGTTGACGAAGTTGCAGCGGATGTGGATACCGATTTGCTGGACTGCATCGATGATAAAACGAAAATCAAAGCTCGCTCGTCACGCGCCAAGAGCGGTGGCAAATGGCACAGTAGTTGTGCCACATATGGCGGTACAAGTTTCCACACCAATGACATCAGCAGCACACTACCGGATGACGTATTTTTCCAAAAGGTTCAACCAAAAGCCGAGCCAGTCGATGCCAGCGACGTTAAAACGGCTGCAACATTGCCTGCTACTGATGCGACAGTGAAGACAGAGCCCGTTGATGATGTGCCCCCGGTCCCGGCGCTTGCAACTAGCGGGTTGGTAAGCACGCAGCAGGCGACCACTTCGATCGCAAGCATACCCGCGCAAATATTGCAAAATACGGCTGCGACCGGCATTAGTTTCAGCAGTAACAGCGGCGGCGCTGCAAATGTCGCCAGCGTGCCACAATTCATTGCCAACAACGTGCAACCGCAGCTTATAGCCACAACCGGTGTTGTACATCAACGACAGCCACAAGCACAGCTGCATGTGCAGCAACAGATAGTCACGCAGCAGCAGCCGCAACAACAACAACAGCACCATCAGACGCAGATGCACTTGCAAGAGGTGGCGGCGGTTGGCGACATTATAACGGTGACCTCGTCGAATGTGCCGGCATTGCAGCCGCAGCAGCAGCAGCAACAACAACAACAGCAGCAGCAATTCCAGCAAGTGCAGGTGCAACAACAGCAGCAACAGCAACATCAACATCAAATATTACAGTTGCGTCAGCCACGCTTACAAAATGTCATGCAACAGTTCCAACAACGCCAACAAATACTGCAAATGCAACGTGATATCTTGTCCGGGGGTCCGGTCATCACACAATACGTGTCCGCCACACCAACGAATGCTGGCACTACAACCGTCACAACAACGCCACTACGTCAGCCGACGCTCACACCGATTGGCGCCACAGCGATGGGGAATCACACCATCTACACGACCAGCACAGCGGCCGATGGCACCATCATTGGTGGCACACAAAAAATCTACATACAAAAAGCCACACCCGCATTCACCAGCGGCACGTTATCCGCATCATCGGCGCAAGTTCCTAATAGCCAATCATCCACAAATACAGCGCCAACATCGGTTATAACGCTGTCCAATGTGAAATTCGAAAATAATAGTGATGGCAATGCGTCGAGCTGCCAGGCAAATACAACATCATCGTCGGCGGCAAACACGAATATACTGACCATTGATGGCAATGCTGTGACGGCGTCGAACATGAGCTCTACAAGTTCCGGTGTGAATATTATCAGTACGTCGGGTGGACATCAAGTGGCTGTGCATAGTATTAGCGGCGGTGCCGTACAACATTTGACTAATGCCAGCGGCAGTGGTGGCACAGTGCAACACTTGTCGTCGTCAGCGTCCGTCGGCACGACACCACTCATTGTCACAACAACGACCCGCCAAGCACAACAGCAACAACAGCACCAGCAGCTGGTGCCTCAGCAAACACAGCAGATTGTGTGGCGGCAGATAAGTGGTGGTTCGGCAAATGCAACTTCCAGCGGTGCCACGACGGTGAGTGGTGCTGATGCTGCGGCGGCGATGGCGGCGGCAGCAGCCGCAGCAGGTTCGACCGGCAATAAGATTGTATGGGCCAGTCGACCGGGTCAAAAGCGGCAGCTGAACGGTCCAGATGGTGCGACAGGTAAGTCAATTGGATTTTAATATATTTATATATTCGTGCAACATATTGCAGTTTTCTTTAATACTTTTGTTCACCTCTCAAATATAACCAAATTCATTTCTAACCTAATCTTTAAATTTAGAAATTTCCTTTTCTCCCCACGAAACTGCAAAGTTGTCAGAATCGCCGTTAACGGGTCACAATAGAATATAGCTGCTATACAAACTGAATGATCAAACTCATTTTTTTCTTAATATTTTTTTTTATATAAATAATTTCAGTAAATTTAATGTTGCTGTATAAACTTATAAAAATATGTTAAAAAAAATTACAAAAAATATTTGATTGTTATTTCAGATATAAACAAATTGTTGTTGAATCGCAAATTCTCACAACGAAAAATAATCACCCAAGCGGCACAACAACATCAAATCCAAATCTCAAAGCATTTACAACAATTGCATCACCAGCAGCAGCAACAACAACAGCAGCAACAAGATGATGATGGCGCCGCGAATGAAGGCCAAACGAATTCCGGTGGTGGCGGTGGCGTTACAACAACATTAGTTGGTACAACATCCCAGGTCGCACAGCAGTTGCAGAAGGTTCAAATGCAAGGAGGCAAAGTGATAAAGATGTCCTCATACCCGCTGCTCGTGTCCGAGTTGAATGTCGCGCAACAACAACAGCAACACCACCAGCAACAACAAAAGCACAATTCGGCAGCAATTGCGGCCAACCACAACTACAGTTTGCAACCAACGACAGCGATAATAACGTCCACACAATCGGTGACACAGCAACAGGGCAGCGGTGGCGGCAATAAAATCTACTTGACCAGCAACAATACCAGCGGAGGAGGCACCAACTTCACCATCGCCACAGCTAGCGAATTGGCCAATGCTGTTGCCGTGCAACAGGCCAATAGCAACAATAATAGTGGCGGCAGCAGTAACGGCAATAGCAACAGCAACAACAGCATAACACAGAAGTTGCATCACTACAAAGAACTGCAGAACTCCAATTTGAAGGTGAACTTCGTGTCCACCGCCAATGCGAGTGGCGGTGGCAGTGGTGGCGTAGGCAGCGCTGTGAGTGTGCATCATGGCAGTATCGTGGTGGACGCAAAGACCGTGGCGGCCGCAGTCAGTCAGTCGCAACAGCAACAACAACAACAGGCATCAGTGCAACAGCAGGCTGTGGTGTTGAATAAGGCGACAGCGAATGCAAATTTGCAACAACAAAAACTGAAACGTGAACGCATACTGAACATAATCGGCGCCTCTAATATGGAGGTGAACGCCACGAATGCGGCGGTGAGTTCGGCTGGTGCTGGCGAGAATAGTAAACGCGTGCTATACACAAGTCTGTTGAACGTCAAACCGTTGCAGAAGAACAACTCTGGGCAGATGCAGATGCAAATCGGACCCGGTGGCATGACACATGCGCTGCTACGCGGACGCATCGGCAACAATCAGACAATATTCACCAACATGCGCACGCTGCCCATAGCGACGAGCTCTGCCGTCGGCAATGCAACCACCGTGCAACAATTGCAAGTGGCGGCGGCCAACAATAGCAGCGGCAGCGGTGGCGGTGGCAATGGCATGAGCGTGAGTTTGGCGCAAGTGACAACGAACGCGACGACACTGTCCTCGTCTGTGGCGGTGCATCAGCAATCGCTGGTGAATATAGTCTCCTCGAATTCCACAGCTGCGGCGGCCGATGTTATAACCACAACAGCCGGTGGTGGTGTGCTAACGACCAGCTGCAATGATCTCAAGAGCATTGAGAATGTTGTTGGCAGCAGCAACAACAGTAGTAATGGCAACAGTAATGCAACAGCGGCGCTAATTAGCAGTGGCGGCAGTAATAGCAACAGTAATAGTAATAGCAATAGTAGTAGCAGCGGTGGCGGCGGCAATTCGAACCATGCGATATCAGCGACTGCAAACAATAACGCGCTCGCCTCTGCAATTATAAACAGGTGAGACACGGGGAGCTAACTAACACTAAGAACAAATGATTATGAGTATGTGTGCGCCGCACAGATGGGCGCAGCCGTCGCCGTTGTCGCAGGTCGAGCGGTGGCAGCAGCAACATGTCGCATTTGGTGTGTCGCAGCTGCAGTAGCGGCAGCAGCAGCAGTGGTTGCCGTCATGATTGTATTGTTGCCGCGTAAAATTCATCTGCCGTTGACGACAAACGCGTCTAGGCCGGAGAGAAAGCTTTGAAGGTGTTGTTGTGTGGTTATTGGCCAACGGTATCAAGTAGGCGCCCGAGCCAAATATTGCTGAGTGTATTCTGTTGTTCGTGCAAAAACACACAATAGCTGGACTGTGAAGAGGTGCACCAAGTGTTGAGTGAATGGCGGTGTTATTGTGTGCATAATGCGAGCACCAACAAGTTGACCGCACCAAAACGGTGTCATAGCCGCCAGTGGAGCGTGCCCACCAGCAAGTCAACAACAACCTTCTCACAACTCTTCAATCAACAACTCTTCAATCAACATGAGCAAGTGGCAACAGCGCTAAAGGCGGCGGCGTCGCAGCAGTGGTAGCAGCAGCAGCAGCAGCAGCAACGGCAACAACAGCAGCAAAACAACAACTTATACCTTACCAATCTCTTGTAATTTTACTAGATGTTGTTGTTAATAATTAATAATGTACTTGTAGATTATATATTAATTTATATATACATATATATGCATCTTATACATATATATCTATATGCATACATATATACTTAATGAGTTGAGCTGATATGATATATGAAAACGAAAGAAATGAAAAGTAAACGAAAACAGAAAAAACAACAAACAAGAAAGCTAAATGATTAATGCATCAAAGAGCATAGGTGAATATGTAAAAAGAAAAACACCGTTACAACAAATGAAGTGTGTCACATTGTGCAGTCAAAGTCCTAGTTGATGAGCGTATAAATTGGAAAATGCAAATTATGTAAACGAAGAAAAACAGAGAGCGCGTGGAATAAATTGTGGCGAAAGGGCGTTAAAGCGCGGAGGAGCAGTAGTAGTAGTCAGCAGTGCAGGGGCGCCCAAACTTACTTCTTTGCCGCTAATTACTTTAAATATTTCAAATATTGGCAATATATGGCTTATTTAATTTTTTTACTGTTAGCTGAACCGTATGTACATATGTATATAAATCATTATTGGCTGCCCTTAAACGCATGCTAGCTGATTTAAAATATACTAAAATTAGTAAAAAAGCGGTGAATCAAAGCAAAAAATATTAAAAAAATTTTTTAATTGACAATTTTGAAATATTTGCGCCGCTGGGTGGTTTGCGCTTAAAAATAGGGGAATCAAAAGCAAATTTTTTTTTTTTTTAATTTTCAAATTTTTTTATATAATGACTGATATATTCACGCAATATTAAAATTGAATTTTCAAACATTAGGACGCTTCAAAAAATATTCCGCGAAGATTTTTGAAATTCGTATAAAAAAAGAAATAATACAATTTATTAAATTTATTCTCAATTTGTCTACACTCTAAAGAACGCTACAAAATTATTTTTTTCTGCGCTAATTCCCAATTTTTTCGCACAAGTCATTCCATCGCCGTACTCAAATACAAAAGAAGATAACATTTTTGTGATCAGTTCATTAGCTAAACATCTGCTTAAGTTGTATGAAAGAAAAAAACAACAACAAAAGAAAATTATACATTTTCATTTCTTGTAATTAGTATATTTGCGTTATTTTTTTTAGTTACTTTTCTGTTTTGTTTTAGTTTTTTTTCTAAAAAAAATCGTTATATAGATAATACGTTCATAGGTAGGCGATAGAAATAAATTAAGTAACGCCTTAGTTATTAATTTCTACTACCACATTTTTTTTATTTTTTTACGCTAATAAAAATTGTAAATCATTAAAAGAGAGAAAAAGAAAAGAAATATGGATAGTTAGAAATACAAGTAAAAGCCTCGAGGAGCAGAGTGCATACATACTAAGCTATTATAGTGAGAAATAGTATGTGTGTGTGTGTGTGTTTGAGAAGAAGGAGAGGAGAGAGGTGGGAGAGAATAAAGAGTTAGATACGTCAAGCATGCGGCAGACATTTAAGTGCTGCCGTTAAAAGTTGAAATACGACTTTCGCTTATTATGATATATGTATATCAGATCTTATTTTCAAGATCGACTTTTTACTTTTTAATAAAATCAAAGGAAATAAATATAAAATAAATAAAAAAAACTATTTAATCAGCTTACAACCGATTTGCTTTTGTAGTTATTGCAGTAGTGTGGCAGTGTGTCGCTTTTTCTTGACATTTGAATTGCAACAGAGTGCATTTGATGCAGTGACTTTGGAGCGAAACTAATTTTTGAAAACACTTTTTGTCAAAAACAATAATTTTTTCGGCTTTAAAACATTTAATTAATTAAGAGTTTCAGTTATTTAAATTAAAAAACTAAGTAACGAAATTTTTGTTATTAAATTTTTAATAGCTAACGAAATTTTAATTTTTCTTATAATTAATAAAAAACATTTTTTTTTTAATAAATTTTTGTTATTAAATTTTTAATAGTTAATGAAAATTTAATTTTTTTATAATTAATAAAAAAATTTTTTTTAAATAAAATTTATAAATATAAAATACATTATATAAAATTTAAAAAAAAATTAAAATTTTTTTTTTTCATTATAAAAATATTAAACTTTTATTCATTATTCAAATAAAAAAAAAATAATACTTTTCCTTATTAAAAAATTATTTTTTTTTAGTTAATAAATTTTATTTTTTTGTTATTAAATTTTTTTTTTATTATTAAAAATTTAATTTATTAAAAAATTAGAATCCTGTTCAGCGGTAATCGCATTTAAAATATATTTATTTCGAAATTTTTGGACAAATTTTCTTTTCAAGCAACTTTTTCTCAAAAATCAGTAAACAATTTCTTCTCAAGCAACTTTTTCTCGAAATCGGTAAAATTTCTTGAGGATAGTTTATTTTGAAGCAAATATGCGAGGAAAAATATTTCTGAAAAAGTTAGCAATGCGAAACAAATTTCATGTTCTTTAGTTTTCTGGATTAAAAGCCAATTTTGAGCATTTGAATTAAAAAAGGAAATAAAATAACTTAGCAAAACAAATTAATTAATGTCTGAAATTAATCAAAAAGTAATTAATTAATTTATGGAATTAAGCAAAACAAATAAATTAATTTCTATTTTTTTTTCTCTCTAAAATTGCGCAACTCAGACCATTTTTGTGCTTGGCAATTTTGTCTATTATTCTGACCGCATTTTCCAATACTACACACACATCCACTGCATCGGCTTACAACGAAGGCAATCGGTTGTTGGCAAATACGAAACTCCATACAATCCATAAAAACTCTGCAATACACGCCCAAATACTTCCGCATATACATATGTACAAATAGCACCGCAAAGGGAGGTTAAAACCTTTAGGAGAAAATATGAAATTTAAAAATATATATATTTAAATGTATATACTTATACATAAAAATACAGTAATATTAAAAAATAATAAAAATAGCATTTACGAAAAAAATTATGAAAATTTGTTCTCGAATGACTGTTACTGTAAATTTATTGAAATTGGTAATCAAAAAACAAAAAAAAAACAATAATTTGAAAACTCTATACCGTTAAAATAAAATCTAACAGCTGAGCGTGTTGCAAATATGTGACTAAATTTCAAAAAACAACAACACAAATACATTAAAACAACAAAATAATAACTAAATGCAACAAAAAAAAAAAAAATAAATTGTTTCCGTTCAATTCTTCTATGCATTGCAATTTCTTAAATTAATATAATAATTTGTATAACACCACTACATACATACATACATACCAACATATATACGTACAGAAGCTCAAGCGGTCGCTCTCATACATTTCCAGTCACCTCCCATTTTTGTTTTAATTCTTTTTTTTTTTTAGTTTCGACCCCCAAAACAGTACTGCTATCATATACGCCCACATCCAAAAACAAAACTCATACACATACACTCAAAAACATTAGAGAACACAGGAAGAAGAAAATAAATGTAATAACAATTATAAAAATATGATAATACGAAAACGTTGAAGTAATGAAACAAATATGTAAATAGTTAATAGTAATGCTAATGATGAATAAATTAAACTTAATTATTATAAATTAAATTATAAAACAAATTAATATTAATGTTAATATTAAAAGTTATGTACTAAATAATTATAATTACAAAATATATTAGCGGTAATAAACGACTTCAAAGCGAGACAAAAAAAGAATAGCAAAAACAAACAAACAGCTTTTTTAAGATGCAACTTGCAACAAGGAAATGCGCAGATGTAAAGTGTGCGAAAAACGGTGTGCTTGTGTGTGTGTGTGCTGCCGACGGAGCGACGGAATCACTTGACTTCGTGTGGGTGAGTTTTGTGTGCGATCAACATCCTTCTAATTTCATTTCGCTCCTAAAAGCTTTGAGGCATTTTTAATGATTGTGGGCAATGACGTTTACTTTAGATTTTTTCGCAAATTCTGTGAGCTGATTCCAGGATTCTGTTTGTTTGCTGTTATCGTTCTTCTATTCGCTTTATTCACAAGGTAACAATTATTTTCGGAAGTTTCCGCTTTTTGCGACTAAAAACCGAACTTGGCTTCATATATTAAATTTTTTCTTACATTTTAGTTTTCGGAATTTCAAATTTAAATCAAATTCAATAAAGTGGGAATTTAAATATTTTGCATTTGCATTACAAACTTCAAAAGACAAATTTTTTCAGTTTTAAAAATTGTGCTTATAACAACAGTACTTTGGGCGGTAAGAAAAATTCTTTTTATTTCAGTTATAAAAAATCATTACAGTCATTATATTGAAAAATCATTTGCAAAAAATGCTTGAATTTTGAAAAAAATTCTTTAAAAATAAGAAAATAAAATAAATCGCATAGCTTCAACTTTTTCTAACCACACTTTTTGATTTTATTGTGGTTGTGCTCTTAGTTCAACTATATGCGTAGCCTTAGGTTATTATGTTTATTTGGAATTGAAAAAAAAAAATTAAAAGATATATGTATGACTAAAAAGTAGCTATCGAAAAATATAGAAAGAATTAAAAGTAAAAAAAGCTAAAAATCATTTGAAGTTTTAAAAATTATTAATAAAAGATGCAACAAATTACTTTAAAAAATATACAAATAACCTGTTTTTAACCAATCAAATGCAAAAAAAATGGAATTGCATTTTCAAGGTCAGAACTTTTTTGATTTGCATTTATTTTTATGGACACGAGGTATTTCCAATACTTGAAGTAATCGCTCAGCATTTTTTAGTAGATTATAACAAAAATATCTATTTTAACTTCAAACAACACTTTTTAAAGTTTTTAAACATTTTTTTTTAATATTTTTATATAAATTCGAAATTTTACCACTGAATGTGATTAAAACAAAAAAAATAAAAATAATAATTTTTTTCCTCACTAAAATTAATTTAAATAAATTAGATTTTCTTATTATGTTGTGTTTAAATAAAACCTTAAAATATGTTTCAAACTATTTTTTAATGGCTTTTCCTTAATATTGAAATATTAATTTGATTTATTTGAAGTGGAGATAATTCTTCCAAAAATCGTATGAAAAAATATATGTTTTAATATGTACATATGTACATACATATGTATGTCTAACAATTTTTTAATATGGTCTGAATATTTTATTACATCTAATTTTTTTAATACTCCGTAAGCTGGAAAATTTTGTTTTTAACTTTTCGATAAAAATGATGCAAAAATAGTTGGTTTAAAAAATTATTTTTATAAAAAATTTAATTAAATACAAGATAAATAAATAAAAAATAATATGAAATGAAATAAAGTAAAATACAAAAATTATTTTATTCTGCATGCTAGAAAAAGTGTTGTTTTTAACATTTCGAAAAAAATTAAATTTTTGGTTTTTGTTCTGTTATGGTGTAAAAATAAATAGCTGGTTTATAAAAAGATTATTTTCTTACCAAAACAAAAAATCTAAATAAAGTGAAATAGAAATAAAAATAAAATAAAGTAAAAATAATTGAAAAAAATAATATAAAATGAAATAAAATCATTAAAAAATAAAATAAAAATAAATAAAAAATAAAATAAAATAAAAAATAAAATAAAATAAAAATAAATTAATTTAAAATAATTAAAATGCAATTTATTCGGTTTTTGTTTGTTATTTAAGTAAAAAGGGAAGGTTTTCTCAACATTTCGATATTTTTTTATCAATATTTTCTCTAAAAGTTCGAATACTGATTTATCCTTACACACTAAATAATTAAACTCAAATTTATTTATTTTAATTGATAAAATTTATTTTAAATTATAAATATTTACATATGTATGTATTTATTTTAATTTATAAAAATATATTTATTTCAATTTATAAATTCATTTTTTAAATTCTGAATTATTGTCCTAACCGAGCGAAAGAAATAATATTTTTATTTGCTGACTTTTCCTCATCTCATAACCATCCTCACCTTCAGTCACAGCTTGTTTCTACACTACCAATCTGCTACATCGATTTGTATTCTTGCATATATGTATACTGCTCCGTGTGCACATATGTACATACACACCCATAAATACAGCCCTGGCTCACCACACACACTCAAGTCTTTCGCATGGCCGTCGCTTGCTGTTTTTTCTTCAGTTTTTACCTTGTCTTAGTTAAGAGCAACAAATACAAATTATACGCTAAATAAGTAAAGTAATTACAATTAAATGCAAATATACATGCCTACCTACTTTAAATAATTAATTAATTTATATGGTAAAGATTAAAAAATGAGTAGTTATTACAATAAATACAAAACAATAACAAGAACCTACTAGTTTTACATCTCTTAAAGTTATTTTTTTATACATGTTAAAATAATTATTAAATCAAAAATTAAAAAAAAAAATTTAATTAATAATGAAATATTAAATCGAAATCATATTAATGATAAAAAAATAAACAAAATCAAAATTAATAATATAAAATAAAATTCATGAAAAAAAATAAAATAAAAATAAAATTAATAATAAAAAAATTTAATTAAAATTAAATTTATAATACAAAAAAATAAATAAAATAAAATGAATAATAAAAAATTAAAAATATCTAAATGTTAAAAATAAATATAATGAAACAATTAAAAGAAAAAAAGTAATTATAATAAAAAATCTTAAAAAACTGTAATACAAAGATGTGTAGTCTATTTTAAGTATTAGCTTAAAGAAAATACAATGAATAGCGATACGAATTAAGTGGAAAATGAAAACCACGAACAACAAACACAAATTGTTGTAGAGCGAATTTGTGAAAATGCAATTTACGCGAGTAAAAAAAAAACAAAGAAGAGAAACAAAAACAAAACCTCTGTCTTTTAATTTGTCCACAAACAACGATTCGTAGTATATACCGTTATAAGTGTGTATTCCTTTCTTTCGTTTTCATTCATAACTTGGTGACTTTGATATTTTTTGGAACTTGGAAGTGGGGTTTTTGAGGCAAGCGCTGATCTTTAGTCGCAAATTAATGGGAACGGGCCATTTTAGCTACGAAACGCACTGAATTTCACAACCGGGCAAGCACCGTCATTGAAAGATGCTTTAAGGTGCTATAACAAAAGCAACACTATTAAAGTGTAACGTATGTTCGGGATCTCGAAATATTTCAGTTAAATCTGGTGAAAGATCTATGTCGCTAGCTGCTGGTTTGGTAACGGTTTCTTCGGGTTATTCAGGGTAGAAATTTTCTAAGAACTGAAGAAAGTCAATTTATTTTTCAGTACATTTCGAGATATGTGATCATTTATTTCTTTTATATTTCTAATGATATCTAGAGTGAATCGCCACTGTCCTATTATTTTAATATTATATATGTATGTAGTAACATTGGTTTGAATGGATGATGTAACCGCTTTTAGTTTACATAAATATCTAAAATGCTCTCCATTATAGAAGTTGCGTGATTTTTGTCACAAGCTAGTTGATAAGCTTTATATTCTATATGTTAGATTTTTATAGAGATGAAGTAAATTTTTTGATTTTCGAAATTAACAATACCAGCTAATAAAGTTTTCTAGCACCATTGAAAGGTTTTGATAACTTTTGTTGTTTGATATTTGATTTGAGTTTGGTTAGCTGTTTTTTATTTAATTTGACTTCAAGATCTTATTTGTGGCAAATTGATTACTCGAAAGCTTTATTATAGAACAATTTCTAGCCATTAAAGAGTGAAGACAAAAACACACGGTATTACAGTTGCGCCAATTCTTTATATAAAACAGATTTTGCTTCCACAATTTTTTTATTTGTGTTTAAAGCTCACTTTTTATAGCTGTTGATCTTAGATCACAATTTTCTCAATAAAAATCCGCTATATTTTCGCCCCAAGAACGTCAGATAAGTATATATATGTACTGGAAATATATATTTAATTCCTTTGATTAATTATACCCACAGTAAAATACTTTTTAACTAGAAATTTTACCTTACCTTACCTAATTTTACCTTTGCTTTGATTTTTCCTAGAGGGTATTTTTGAACGATTTTTTCTATTTATTTGCAGCGCCTAAAAGCATGCTTTGAACTATGAATTCCTTATTTTTATTTTTGCTTAGTACAGTACATTGATTGTGTAATGATCTTTAATTAAGGCTGAATTAAATTTAATTAACATTAAATGCCAAGGCGGGGAAATCATCCGTATGTTAGAAAAGTTTACTTAGAATATGAAAACTAATTGTACCCAAGTTCGACATATTAAAATATGTATGTACTAGAAGTGTAACAGGGAGTAATATGCTATAAAATATTTTAAATAAAAAATTTTATTATTGTTATATTAAAATGAATGCAGAGCAAGAAAAGAATTAATTCTTAATTTATTTTACTTTATTTACATTTCTTTTGTTAATTTCAATATATTTAAAATCTGTTTGATTATAAAAAACACTAACTAAATTTGATGAAAACATAATGAATATGAATTATGGTAGTAGGACATTAAATAAAAGCAAAAAAATATAAATAAAATTAAAAATTATTAAATTAAAAATTATTAAATATTTTTTTTTACATTTTCGTATTTTTTAACTGTTTTCTTTTTAGGTTTTGTTTTTTCGCGATTTATTGGATGCAAATGAAATTTCGTATTGGCGACATGAAAAATTACGCTTATAGACACTAGACATATAATTTTTACAATGTAGTATATACATAGAATATTGTACATTTGTATAAACTTTGTATAGCTATACACATATATTTGCACAATAATGTTTACATTAAATATATTTTCAACAAATGCTTAAATTGAAAACTGTGCATAAAAGCAGGTCTTATAAACCAAATGTAAAGAAGTATGTACTATATAACAAGAGAATGTATATACAGAATTTTTTAACGAAGAAAATGAAAATGAATTTTGTCCTATATAATCCTAAATAGCTGTATGTATGTACATATACTTTCAGAAATAATACATATATAAATTAAAATAATCAAATAAATTATTTCAAATATTTTTTATTAAGAAATCATTTTGCAATTTCTTTATGGTAAGTTTATGTTTAGTATAAAATTTTAAAATATATAATAACTGATGTAAAATGTTTCATTATTTACTTGAATGCCCTGTGTTTTAAAATTTTACATAAAAGCTTTTTTTTAGCCAAAATCATGATAAAAAGTGCGTTTTACTTTTTTCATACGCGTTTTAATAAAATAAAACAAAAAAATAATCGAAATAAATTGTATATCAGTTAAATATCCGTTGAATATCAGTTCCTAATTAAACCACAAATATCAGTTAAAAGGTTAAATATACCATGAAATTCATTAAACATAACTCTTTTTCAAAGGAAAAATGTTGTTACCTTCTCTTCTCTATGATGATTATCGCTTGATAATGTTCCTTTCGTCCTTGTCGCACGATCGTTTAAGACAAATTTACTTTTGGAAAAGTGATTGTCAACTAATCGTCTAACTTTCTTTTGATTCTAGAGCGCCTTGAATGCATGTTTCCAAGTTGAGAACACATCGCCTCACTAGCATCTAGCAGTATTTTGGAATTTATCAATATGCTGGGGCTAAGTGAGTCGTTGTGACTTAGGAGAGGGTACAATAGACCTCATGTCGCGGTGTAATCCTCATCTGTTTATCATTTATTATCTTATCTTATCATGTGGTGCAGTTAATCAAAAAAGGGGATGCAGGGAGCTTCATTATTTAGAAATCTTAAACTGAGGCAGGGTATTGAAAATCCATAGAACTGGCACTCACAGAGAGCATTATTTGAAACTACTCGTAGTAGCTTTGGATCTGTTGTACCGTTGCGGAAAGTTAGCTCTATTTAAATACGTAAAGTAAATTGTAGTGCAGAAAAAATAGATAGAAAAAATAGAGCTCAAGACTGAGAAATGTTACGTCATAAACGAAAAAGCTGTCAAATGTTCATATTACTTATAAACAAAGCCATCCCTCTCGTAAGCTCTATTTCTATTACTTTATATTTTTAAGTATTTTAGTAAAAGCAGCTCAATTATTTTGCTCTATCCTCGCTAAATAACAGTGGGTAGGGAACATATTCATGCATATTAACAGAAAAAACCCGAATAACATAAATATAATATCTGTGAATAACATTACGGAACCGAACGCACTTGATGAAATTAATATTACTTTTTTTGCTAGTTACTCGTATTTATTATCTTCAAACTGACATACAATTTTCTTTTATGCAAAATTTATTTACATACAATAATAAAAAAATTACTGCTAAAATTATTAACAACAAAATATTATTAAAATTTAAAAAAATGTTATTAAAATTATTATTTATAATTTAATTAATATTAAAAAAAAAAATAGTTTCTGCCATTTTTTTTGTAACATTTTTATTTTTTATTTTATTTAATGTTTTTGGGATTTGAAAGGTTTTTTTAAATTGTTTGCTCAAAAACGCAACTCTTAAACTTTTTAATGCCAGATTTTCGAAAAAAAAATTTTTATAATTATTTACATATAATAATAATAAAATACTACTAAAATTTAAATTTTTATTAAAAATATTTTTAAAAATATTACTTAATTAATTTATTTATTTTAATATTCTTTTTTACTTTTAAATATTAAGTTTTATACTTTTAATATATTAATTAAAAAAAACAATTTTTGCTATTTTGTTCAACTTTTTTTATTTTTTATTTTGTTTAGTGATTTTTCTATACTGTTGTTTAAAAATGTTAATTTAAAAAATACAAATATGGTTGTATGTATTTACTTCAAATAAATATAATATATACATATATTTATATATTATATGTACATACATAACAACATATAAAAATAATACAAAAATCTCTTTTGATCTTTGTGATGATTCCTCTCCACCTAGTGATGATTCGTCACGTAAAACAGAACAGCTACAAACGTTTATACAGGTAATTAAAGTATTTATTAAGTATGTATGTATAATTAATACTTTTCCAATCTATGCAATAATTGCAACAAATCTATGTAAAAGGGGTAATTATGAAGGCTAAAATGCCAACAAATTACAATTATATAATTTAATGTAAAATAAATAATAATAAAAGTTAAAAAATATATGTATATATACATATATATGTATAAATATGTATACTATATACATAAAATATATGTAAATGAAATGTATGTAAATAATGTATGAATAAAAGATATAAAGCAAATGCAAACTATATTTGCTAGCCGCTAAATGTCCAGTTGTAATTTTAAATAGAAACTATTGAAATTATAGAAATTATGAAAATTAAATAATCAAAAAAAAATAATAAAAAAATAAATAAATTAAAAAAATTAAAAAATAATTTAAAAAAATTTATATAACAAAATAAAATAAAAGTAATATTCAATTATAATTAAAAATAAAAATAAAATAAATTAAAATTTTTAACAATAATAAAAAGTAAAATATATAAAATTAAATAAAAAATTAGAGTCTTATTGAAATTTCAAGCAAAGACTCAAACCTTTGCAGCATTACATGTGATGTTACTAATATATACTAATGTATTAACAGCAACTTATAACTGTACATAAGAAGTAACAAATATATGCAGACATGTGTATATGGCCGTATATTTTTGAAAAAGGGTTTATGAAAAGAAATGTTAAATATTTCGAAATTGTAAAAATTCAACTGAAAATGTCACACTGTAAAAGCTTTTCTAAATGCGTTCTATGTTCAAACAAAATAATCCAATGAATCTTACATACTTATACAAAAATGTACATCTGCTCTGCCGTAAATCGAGCTGGTTCAATAGAAGCGTAGAACTGTTTGGATAGAAAGCAGTATTAGTTCGGTGGTATTTGTCTCCCTCTCTGCTCTCTGCTCTCTGCAATTGTAGAACGCGTACAGAATTGACTGCTTAGGAGATGGCACAGAGACGTTTAAAACATATTTATAAGTGGGTTTTTTTGTGATTTGTCAGTTCGTAAGTTGGCATTTCGACGACGTGTATACCTTATAAAAACTATTCCTTCGGTTCAATTTGCGGCAATTTTAATCATAGACCCTTAATAGCCAAATTTACAACAGCGCGCCAGTCGTTCTTTCTTTTCACTGTTCGGAGTCTATTGGAGATTTCAAGTGTAGTCGGGTCCTTCTCTACCTGATGTCGACTCATCACATATTGTTATAAGGGCGGGATGGGGATTATGAGTGACTTGTAGAATTTGGTCTTTGCTCGTCGAGAGAGTACTTTACTCCTCAATTGCTTACTCAGTCCGATGTAACACCTGTTGGCGAGACTTATTCTGCGTTGGATTTCGAGGTTGTTGGTATTCATGCTGTTTCCAAGATAGACGAAATTATCTACGACTTCGAAGTTATGACTGTCAACAGCGACGTGGGACGCAAGTCGCGAGTTGTCTTGACTGTTTGTTTGATGACAGGAAATATTTCGTTTCCATTTTCTTCGCCTCCTTATCCATTCTGGAGAAAGCAGCACTAACAGCGCGGTTGTTGAGGCCAATGATATCAATATCATCGGCGTTCGCCAGCAGCTGTACACTCTGATTGAAGATGGTACCTTCTCTATTTAGTTCTGCAGCTCGAATCCAAAAGTAGATTGAAGAAGTCACACGAAGGAGAGTTACCTTGTCTGAAACGTCGTTTCGTATCGAACAACTCGGAGAGGTTATTCCCGATCCTGACGAAGCTTTCGGTAATGCTCAACGTCAGTTTCTACAGCCGTATTAGTTTAGCGGGGATATCAAATTCACACATAGCAGTACTATAAAGGCAGCTCCTTTCTTTGCTGTTAAAAGCTGTTTTTAATCGACGAAGAGGTGGTGTGTGTCGATTCTTTTTTCATGGGTCTTTTTCCAGTCATGGCGCATATGAATATTGTTGACTTGGGAGTGTTGGTTTACGTGGCGGGTCGCAAACCCAGCGCACAATCCTGGGAAGGTATGATTCGTCTTCTTTTTTTGGCTACCCAGAGGGTACTTGGTTTAAGCTGCTTTAGTCATACATATGTAAAAAATCGTTTCTGGCCACTCTCAAGTGAATGGCGCTCAGAGAAATTTCCTCAGTTGCGTGAACTTCTACACTTAGCTCCAATCTAAATTTTTAAATTTACTTAAGTATAATATAAAATCTTCTTGTTAGTAGACCCTTCATATAGACCACATGCAGAAATTTCATAGTGATCGTCTTATTTGTCTCCGAATAAACATTCAAACAATTTTGAAATATACAGTTTGGAGAGAAAACTCGTTTAAACGTAAACTGGTGGACAGATTGAACTGGGGTCCTCACCTAAGAAGGTTATCACTCAATTCATTTAACGTTTTAGTATGTGTGACTATTTTATACATTTATTTTATAAATCCCCTCAAAAAATCGATAATCCTTTTCTTCATATTTGAAACAAGCTGCTGGAAATTTGAAACTTCTGGTACAAATATGAGCATCAACTGTTCCATGCAGAGACTGTTGCTTATCCGTGCTGGTCCCCATTTTTACTGTAGGGTATACATGTGTGTGTGTGAATATGTATTAAATGCGCTGAAGTCAAATTAATTTCAAAATGATATAAACTCAGTATTGTAGCATTCCTTCAATTGATGGTGTCTAAGTGTGGTTTTAAAGACTTACAAGCATATATGTATGTATGTATGTATGCTATATATGTATAAGTATATAAAAAATTAATATAAAATATATTACGGCTGCATGTAATTATATAAAATATAATATAGTTTTTATTAAATTACTAAGAAAATTAATACTCGTTAGTATATAGAAGTATATAAATATGTATGTAAATGAACGCTTGTATATTTCAAATTTAATGAACTAATTTAGTAACTAGCCATTGTACTAACAAATTTCTAACAAAAAAAAACTCACACACAAAGAAATAAATTATAAGCTCTTGCAGTGAATTTATATGTAGATTCGTGTGTATGTGCTGTACATAAATAAATAAATGCACTAACCGTTATTTTAGCTGCGTTTAGAGATTGTTGTTGTGATTTCAAACAATTTAGGGCAGCAATGTAAATGAGATAAACCAAGAAAAAACAATTACAAACTAAAAAATATCAAAAATATTACAGAAAAGTATTAAATAATTGAGTACAGGCAACTTGAATAAAAATGCAACAATAACAAACACTTAATTAAAGCAGAAACAAATTAAATAGATATATGCAAAGTTACAACATTTGTATTTGTACATACACTCAACGAATAAATTCAATAAATAATTCTTTTACTAAATATGAAACGAAATGGTAGACGCTTTGGTTTTATTTATAGAAAGTAACTGGACGCACCCCACGCACTCCCTTGAAAGTATGGATGTCCGAATGGTACTGTTAACTAGCATACCTTTGATTCGGTTAATGGTTCCAAGAGTGCAAGAATGAAAGGAGATTAGAGAGCGAGCGCAAGGTGAGAGTCCGACAGGAGTTCAGTTCTCTTGATCGGCCGAGGCATAGAATGATGTTTTGTGTGACAAGTACGCGGAAATTGTAAATGTCAAAACCCAAAATATTTAATTATTCATCAATATTTACTTTGTCGCTTTCACAGTAATCCCCACCAGATTTTACAATGGATGAAAAGCTTAAGCCAACGATCTTTCCAGCTCTCGAAACACTTTTCCTAAGCATTTTTTGGGATGGCCTTCAGCTCCTTCAGCGAATTTTGTTTCATCTTTTCAACCGACTGAAAACAACAGGTTCTACGAAGCGGTAATCTAAGTTTCAGGAACAAGAAAAATCACATGGATTCAAATTTGGTGAAAACGGTGGCTGATTGATGGCATTTTTGACTTTAAATTGGGTCACAATCGTGGCTCGATGCGATAGAGCATTATCAGCCTTTAAAATCCATGAATTGTTCTTCCACAATTCCTGTCGTTTTCGAGGGTTATTCTCACGCCTCAGTGTGGTTAAATAGAACTCCTCATTCACCGTCTACAAATTTATGATGCATCAAAATATGAATATCAAAAAAACTAAGCATCACCATGATTATTGAGCGGCTTTGCCGAATTAGTTTTTGGTTTGAGTTCGTATTTTTCCTTCATTCCGATGATTGTTGACTTGTTTGCATGTCAACTCATAAAGCCATGTTTCATCGAGGAATTATCACGATCAAGCATGTCCAAAGAGACCTGTTTACGGTACTCTTTTTGAAAAAAAATTCAGCTTTATCGGGACGAGTCGAGCAAGAACGCGTTTCATACCCAAAATATCCACCAAAATCATTCGAACGGACTCGCGAGAGATGTCGAGCTCTCTTGCCATCTCTCTAACACTTGCCTGACGATTTTAAGGTACTATATTTCCATCAGTTGAAGTCGTTTTGAACGAGGCATGTATTCAACGATCTCTCAACCGTGTTTGAGGGTTTTGTACCCCTCGTAGGCTTGTGGTTTTGATAAAACTGAATCACCGTAAATCTTTTCCAACATTCGCAACGATCCGCGCACGAAATTTGCTTATAAATACGAAATTTTATACATATTCTTTGTTCGATATTTTATCCATTGTAAAAATTGCAACGGACTACTAAGGTGTACCGACTTAAGCAGCTGCAGTAAACAAACTGGTTGACAGATCGTGCTCATTTGGCATAGTAATATAGGGCAGTCCAACCAACTTAGCCAAATACATTTTTTGAAATATCATTTACCTGGGGAATTTAAATTACGATTTCGTTTGTTGCCACAACGGCGTCACAGAGATTCCCAACGCTTAAGAACGACGTGTGAGAAACTGACTTGGGTCTTCCTCAATTGATGCGCTAGCGGCAGCAATATTCTCGCCACTACGGATACTTTTTTGTCTTACTGGCACGGGAACATTTTCTACTGTACCTGTGGAGTCAAATTTTTCTACTAGACGTAAATTGGAGGCCACTGACTCCGAAATATCGCAAATATTTTCATGATGAAATGGTAAACCTTACTGAAAAGTAATGCCAAAAAAAGCGGAGAAAAATATGGCGTCGTTTGCTGTCCCTATCGGTCTACTTTTGTAGCGTCTCGGAGAAAAGTTAAGCCTTTTAAAGAGCTTTAAATTTGCCTACGATACAAAAATTTCTCAAAATTTCAGTATTTGTTTACTTATTATTATTTCTTACATATATAAATACAAAATAATTTTTATTTCTAAAAAATCTTATCAAAAACGCAAAATTTATTTATCTTCCTCAAGTGTGTAGCTTAACCGTCGTCGTTTGATCTGTCTCATAGCGGTTCTTGTAGAAGTCACTTGCGTGTATGTTTCACTTTTCTTCATGGACGATTTATTCGAGCTCGGAGGTTCGTTCGTATTTTCTCCACGCAAAGTTTGCTCCTCATCTTCTGTATCGGAGGCATCCGGCGTGTAGATATCGTAGTAAATAATTCGCAGCTTTCAGATTAAAGATTTTTCAGAGATTCTAGGTTTAACGATTTCGCCAATATAGCCAGAGCGCCAAATCTGTTTTGTGTCTGTTTTGTACGTTGCTCAGGGTATGCAAAATATTCACAAATCCTTAAAAAATGGCTACTCAGCCTTTATCTATTATTTAAGGTGGTTTGCCTTTGTTTATGGGTGTGATGATTAACACGTTAACCTGCGTGACCGCGTAATTCTGGGTAGTGTTGAAGCAGGTAGATGAGTTCACAAGTAGCATTTGTTTTCAGATACCTTGTGGGTTTTTAAGCATCAATTTTTTTGCGTAAGTTAGGTGGGTAAGCACTATAAAAGGCGTAAGAATTTGACAATATATGCATTGTTCTATTTCGTTTCGGGTGTATTTTTCCAAAATGTTTTATCTATATAAGACCGACTGAAATGTACTATAACATTCTTCCCTTCTATTTGTGTTGCCCGTTTTGAAAAGTGGTTTTTCGTATAATGAATGCACCTTATTGTTGTATTGCATTCCTTTTATGTATTGAAATCATTTTTAAGAAATATGAAAAACAAAGCCAAATCTCTTCTGAAAACGCATATGTGATAGCGTTCCGATCTAAATAATATACATATGTCAGAGATTGTGCCTTGGGACAATAACCCCATATCATATGTATATCATATATCGTAGTATTATTTTTTTAAGGAAAATTCAACTTTACTTTTGATCGGTCAGTTTTAACAGTCCACTATGCTTTAGTGTAAAATAAGTTCGAGTCCAATGGGTGCAAATAAGTTTGAACAATAAACCGTGGAAATAAAAAAGTTTTCCATCCAAAGACTTTACTTTGATCAATCAGCTTGTATGAGAGTTATATTATTTTAAAGGTTCTATAACGCCAGACTCGACAAATAGGAAGTTTCTTCAGAATGAAAGTTTCAGATCGATATTTCAAATACTGGAGGAACTTAGACTATTTATAAATAGCTTCTTTATAGAGCCTTTTGATGTGTCTATCCGTTGACATTTAATTTCATAGCAAACTTAATATACCCTGTTTGGGGTATACCTCTCATTTTGTAGCTTAGTTATAACAGTTTATATATTTTCGATTAACGATATTTTGTGGGGGTAGCAGTGGTCCATTTTTCCCCATCTTTCTCATTTAGATGGGATTTTGAAGCTTTTTCCCGAGTAGATAGACCTTTTAAGTGAGGTTGTTAAATATGTTTGTCGAATCCGGAGGTACAGCAAGAAGACCGTACCATAGAGATCAGTATGTTCGTGTTCAAAAAACAACCGCGGCTGTTGCATCGTTAATTCAGTATGAATCCAAGAGTTTCAACTTATCGGCACAATATGAAGTTGGTCCTGATCTAAACCTGTTTTCGTATAAAGTTCAAACAACAAGCTGGTTAAACCCTTAAGATTTGACTATTCGCTAGAAATATTGCTAAAAAATGATTGAAATGGTCAAAGAAGACAATATATTGATAAAATCGCTGGTTATGTTCGATGAGACCCATTTTGAACTAACCGAAAATGTGAGCAAGCAAAATTGCCGCAAATGGAGTCAATCAAATTCAAAAAATAATCCACTAGGCGGAAGTTCACCCAGAACAAGTCACTGTGTGGTGAGCAGTTTCGCCAAGGTGTATTGATTTGACCTTACTTCTTTGAAGAGAACGATGTGACAGTAACTGTTAATGGGCATCGTTATTTAAAGATGTTGAATGAAGTTTCTTAACCCAGAACTACGCCGACGACGTATTCTTTTCAATAGCATTTGGTACCTGGTGCAAGATGGAGCAACTGGGTAATACATAACCTTCAACCCGCTTTTGCGGGAGCTCCAAACAAAATTTGGAAATAATTTAATATCAAGAAATTGAACTTTCTGCTGGCCCCAAGGTCATTTTACTTTACTGCACCAGACTTTTTTTATGGGGTTATCTCAAGTAAGGGTGTACCAAACAAAACCCAGAAATCTGACTGAATCGAAGCAGTCCATTAAAACGATAATTGAGGCAATTCCATCTTCTACCCTTCAGGCCGCAATGAATAATTTTTTAATTAGGTGAGCATGTAAATAATTTTCGGTCCATAATTTTTAAAAATAATTTATTTTCTATCCAATAAAAAAAAATAAATGTGATACATTAATTTAAAAAAAAGTTATCGCTCACACGGATGAACGAACGGATAGTCAAACACTCGCAGGTTTGCCCCGTCATCTTGATCATTTTGATATAACTCTATATCCATCTCGCGGCACGATTCCGATTACTTTGGCGGAGGGGTAAAAAAATCGAATTTCCGTATAAATGGGGTATGTGCGGATAGGGGAGCTTCAGAGAAGAATATCTAAAATATAATAAAAATAACTTTTATTTTTTAAAATATTCACGATTAAAAATTCAAAAATTTGCACTAATAACACATGGTATTTCTCTATTTTTCACTAAATCTTTTTCACGTTTTTCGCTCTGTATATTTAAATATATACTCTAAACATTGAAATAAGTTCACATTTCACTTTTATTTTGGTATATTTTACCTAAATTTATTAATTTTAAAAAATCACTTAGCACACCTATATCTTGTGAAAGGGGTTAGATTGTTTACAATTATGGAGGAAAACAAGCCTTGCTCACATCTTAAACAGCAAATTTGTAGGGTTTTTAATAATTTTTCTTTTTTGTTTTTTCGCGTGATTCTTTTTTCTATATTAACTATAAAAAAAATACTTTCTACATATATACATATATGGGTAATAATGATTTATGGGACTGAAGTACTTTCGCATAGTACTCCTTTCTGCGTTGGCGGCCTTCGGCCGTGCTTTAAAAAAATAACCCTGGTCGAGCGAATACCCGGGGTGACTAAAGTACTTTCGCATAGTACTCCTTTCTGCGTTAAAATAAAAAAATATATATTGAGTTTCGTTATAAAGTGGTTATATTTTTTGGTTATCTTGCACTGATATTGAAACAATATTTGAGTTTTCGTTATAAAATGGTTAAATTTTGGTTATTATATCTGTCAGCGCTTACCATTTATTTTTGATAATACGTTTTTTTGTATATTAGGTGATGTATATTGTATATGTATATAATATTATTATATAATATTACTATATAATATTGCTTATTTGTTTATTAAATTAAATAAAGAACATATCCACATGGGCTG